>NC_040907.2:133555506-133859865 GCF_004126475.2 Phyllostomus discolor
ATATACAGGCCTTCTTATCAGACCTCAAAAATCATTTAAAAGAAAGTTTCCTTATCTGTAAAATAGGCTTGTGATTACAAAATGACACAACAGTTTGGGTATGTAATGATATTGCTCACTTTTCAATCAGATAAGGAAGGGGCTTGATACCTATCCACTTGCAGATACTAATAACAACAGCACTGATAATTATTATAATTACAGCAGTAATGACTATGGCTAATGTATTTAGCTCTTACTCTGAGGCAGGCTCTGTGATAATGATAATCTCATTTCATTCTTGGAATCTATGGTTAAGTCCTACTAATATCCTCATTCTGAAAATGAAGAAGTGAGGCTCAGGAAGATAAAGAAACTCACCCAAGTTAACACAGATGATACACTTAAAGCATTTAGTTTGTAGGGTGGCCATAACAAAATACCACAGACTTGGTGGCTTACAAAAACAGACATTTATTTTCCCATAGTCCTAGATCACAGAAAGTCCAAGATCAGGGTGCTTGCCAGTTGGGTTTCTTCTGAGGCCTCTCTCCTTCGCGTGCAGATAGCAGCCTTCTTGCTGTGTTCTTGCCTGGCCTTTCCTCTGTGCACATGCAACCCTAGTGTCTGTCACTGTGTGTGCCCATATTTCCCCTTTCCTCTTTTGGTAGGGAAACCAGTTAAACTGGATTGGGACCCACCCTAACGGCTGCACTTTAATTCAATCACCTCTTTAAAGAATTTGGGTTATGTTCTGAGATACTAGGGGTTATTACTTTAACTTATAAATTGGGAGGAATACAATTCAGCCCGTAATAGGAGCTAGGATTCATACCCATGCCATATGACTTGAAAGTCAAAATATTAATTACTCAGCTATCCCAGGAGTCTCACACTATTCAGGGTAGTAAAACCACCAGCAGTTTCAGACTTGCTTATCATCACAGCCAATCATGCAGTGTTTTCACCGATCTGTGATTTCCCTTCACATGAGAGAATGAGGCATCAAGTTCATACCAAAGACATTTACTAGCTTCATTATTTACCCCATCATTTACAAGCAGCTGGCCTTACAAGAGGACTCAGCTATGGAACAAACTGGGGAATAACACATTTCTGTTTTGGAGTGTAGTTTATTCAACATGCACTCCTATCTTCATTTATTTTTTCAACAAATATTTACTGAGTGCCTGCTATATTCCAGGCATTTTTTTGTTAGCACTTTTGAAATATCAATCAATTTAATTTTTACAACAAACATGAAGGTAATATCATTATCACTTTATAGATGAGAAATCAAGACTCAAAGCGATTAAGTAATTTGCCAGTAGTCATATCACTGAAGAGGTAGAGCCAAGGCTTGAAGGAGCAACTTGAAGAAGGCAGCCTCACTCTAGATCCTTCACCTGCGCTTCAGGGTTCTCTTCCTTGTTAGATGTTGAAGCGTCTGAAGATTGATAATTACTGCTAACATTTACTTTGTTTTCTTAGAAGAGTAATTATACAATTATTGCTAATTTAAAGCTGTTTTCCTCCATTATTATATATGATGTGATATAGTTACTGTTCCTACTTAATCCACATGTTTCAAAGCAGTAAGGAAATCTGAGTTTTTGGCCATGGGAAAGAGGAAGGGTGGGGAGTGGGTGGAGGCAGGCAAAGGGGGAGAAATGGGGACATCTGTAATAATGTCAACGATAAAAATAAAACATTAAAAAAGAAATCTTTGAGTTTTCTGATTGAAATTTGTGAACTGGAAACCAAGTCTTCTACTCTGAAATGATACAAATGGTTTTTAAAACCAAAAAAGCAGCAATAAAAGCAGTGCTAGGAAGCATGGAGGAGTAGAGCAGGATTTTGAGGAATTCCAGGAAGACAGAATACAGATAGGATTGGACCCATGGAGAAACAGGCAGGAGAAGAAAAAAAAAAACCTAAGATAGTAGGAGGTTGCACAGTTCTTTCTGTGAGAGCCCCCAACAAGCTGAAGTCATACCAGCAAATGCCAAAAGCAGTTCTGCTCGAAGTCTTTGTTCAATAATTATTTTCAGGACAGTAGAAGTGCTTGGAGATCATCTCTGCTTCCTTTCTTAGTGTCATCAATGATTTCAAGCTAAAATCTGAAAACTGTTCTTTAAAGAAGAATGGGGTGGTTGAGACTCCTACTAAAGGTATAATAAAGAAAATCAAAGCATTTTGGGGCTTGGATCTGGATCATGAAGCAGACCGTGCTGGGGGATGAGGTAGAGGAGAGAAATCAAAGTGGTTCCACCAAGAACTGAATTAGATGCACTAAGCACCAGCTTTCAAAAGAACCTTCCTTACATTCACAACACTGTCTGCTTCTGGCTGCACTCCACAGGGAGACTGACCCACAGTGTATCTTGCCCAAGCACTAAGACCATAGCCAGCTCTTCCATTTAATAGACAGATGGCCACTCAGAACACTTATACCGGCCATGTCTTTTAGCCAGCCCAGTTCTTTATTTGCAAATATGAAAGAACAAAGGATTGTTAGATCATGTGAGAATTACCAGATTATAAAATCCTGAAATGGAAGGAATTGAATAAACTGAGCAACCAACAAATGGAAACAGATATAATTCAAGACAAATTCATTAAAAAGTTATGAGTAATATTTCTAAATAATTTAAAAACATACTGCATCCATCAAACAAAAACAAGATACTGTAGGGGAAAAACAGGGTTCGATGAATTAGAAAGGCTTGTTGCAAAATAAGTTGATTAAAACAGTCATTGATAGAGTTGAACAACAGAAAAAAATCATCTGCAGGTTACGTTAGACATCTGTAAGCTAACATTTAGAAGCTCTACCAGAACATACATAAAAAAGACAAAGATAGGGAATATAAAACATTTCAGAATGAAAAACAGAAACTATAAAGAAGAAATTATCAAAGAAATAACAGAGGGTTTGACTTGTCTAAATGAAGACATGACTACTGCACCCACTAGAGTATATAAAAAAGCCTGATATCTAGAAACATTGAAATGATAAGCATTCCAAGGATAACAAAAATCTTTAAAAATTGCCAAGATTAAAAAATACTCATCCACAAAGAAAAGACAATGGGATGAACACCAGACTTCTTATCAGTAATACTTCTTATCAGTTCTAGAAAAGAATGATGGTTTTCCAAGTTTAGGGGAAGCATACATTATATCTGAAAAATACATTGAATTGGTTTTCAAGTTTTAGAATTAACCAATTGACAAAACAGTAGATTTAATGACAACTAAAAAACACAATATTGTTACTAATAAAATTTTGGTAGTAGAAATGGAGTGAGGAAGAAAGACGATGGTATTATAGGAGTATTGGACACCCCAACTTTCAAATTGAGAATTCAACATTTTTATAAGTTGGTAAATCAGTTCTTGATGGGCATATAGTTTTTTTTAAAGATATGGGTGTAAGTAAGAAAAAATAAAAGTGGAAGGTATTAATTGTGAACAATTCCTCTAGGGAATAGAATGTACTCTCTTATAGAGTATCATTTTTTCCAATAAATTATATTATATATACATATTGTGTATATGTGTATGTATGAGTGATGTCTGAATAGGATCAAAATGGAGCTAAGGTAGGAATGAACTTTATTAAGAGGCTGAGGCTTTTGAGACCAACCTGAAGCTTCAGTGGCCTCCAGACGCAGCTGTGACTTTGGATTGCATCACCATTGGTAACTATAGGTGGGCCCCTAATAGTATGCACAATGTTTAGGGCAGGGACATCTCTGGCATTATCAGTACAGGATGTGGGCATGTCACCCCAGGGATGAATGGCACTAGATGTGTTAGTCGATGTGTTAGTCAATGTGTCTGCTATGGCTTCCTCCCCCTGCTCAAACTGTGCTACCCAGAACCCCATGTGGAAGAATGAAGAAAGCACTAAATTGGTCTATATATGTGAATGGTCACTGTCAGTGGTCCACAAATTGACCTGGTATCTAGAGTTGAAGAGATTTAATTCAGTACATTTTCCCAGGAATTTGATCTTAGATTATGGAAAGATTTGGCTGAAAACTGACTGTCAGAGAGTCACTCTGAAAGGTCCACAAAATGCTACCACGTGATGCTGGAGCCGCTTAAGTCCACAACTGTCCTCTTGTTCTAGCTGCTCAAGGCCCTGCCCTACTACACCCCCTGTGCGTGGTTCCTCAGGATTCCATCTCCTTTGTTGGGTCACGTGCATCCTTTCAATAACTATTCCTTTTACTTGAGCTATCTTGAGAAAGACTTTTTTTTGGTGCAACCAAAATCACTGTAATTGAAGGGAAGTCTGAAAACTGTGTTCACTTTACCCGCCGATTTCTGTCCTCTCAGACAATGGGATGAGCTCATTCCTCCTCTGTGTTACCCCAGCCCATACCACAGGAGCCTGGTGAGGCTGACATTGCTTTTTTTTTTTTAAGTAAGAATAATTTACTCTTTTTTTTAGGAAAAAAAGAGTAGATTTTTACAAATTGCTAAGTTTCTTTTCTTTTTTTTAAAGATTATTGGGTTATTGGATTGGAGGTTCCAAGATATTTCTCAAAGCCTTCAGTCTTCTAAAATGGGCTTAGGAGAAAATTAAAAATAAATAACCTTAATATTCTCTTTAGTGACATTTTTGTTTTTCGGATCCAGAGACAGCAGAACCTATACTCAAGCTAAACCTTCAAGATAGGGTACCACAAAGATATATGGAAGATGTCAGACTGACCTCCCTCTTTCATTTAACCCTTTTCCTCAAGAGCCCTCCCAGGAGGCTGGGTAAAAGGAAAGCTACCGCTAACAGCAGGCGACTGGTCTGGGACAATCAGCTGGGCCTCGGTACCCTTCTGTTGAACACAAAAAATCCATAGAACAGCAACATCAGGCAAGGCCACTCTGGGTGTGATGGGTCAGCACAAAAAGAGGACCACCCTACAATCGTTTCTAAACACAGGCAAAACATGACTATCATCTAAGCAACAAACACCAACAACCACTCCTCTACCTCATAAGCTTTACTGAGACACTCAGTCATAGAATTAACCCCACTTCCTGATATCATCTAATAAGAGCAAAGCCCCACTTCCTTAAGCCCTCCCAAAACTCACCTAACACCAGCCCAAATCCTTTCTAATAAGTCCTTCCTAAGCTCTCTAACACCTTCCTGTTGAGATGCCCCATGGTTCTCCATGAAGCGTGTTCTTCTTCCTGAAAGAGTAAAAACCCAACTTGTTCAGCAACAGCTGTTCAGTTGGAGGGTTTTGACAGGCCTTAGGGATGCCATGTTTCTCGGCTTCACTCCTATTATTGTCTTTGGTAATCAAAGAGCTGCTTTGATTGGTCCAGGAAATAATCACCAGCATTTACCAAGCACTAACTACCTGCCAGATGCTTTATATGGATTAACTTATTTGATCCCATCAATGACCCTCTGAGTCCATAGGCTTAGCACCCTATTCACAGATGAGGAAACGGAGGCACAAAGTTTACAACACTACAAAGTAGCTAGGCCAGGAATCCAAGGCAGCCAGCTGCCCGGGTGCTATGGCTCCCATGTCCAGGCCATGCTGCTTCTGGCTGACCTGGTGGGCTGCTGTGCTCTCCTGCTGCGCACACCAGTGCATGGTCACAGGTCAGGAGGCCATCAGCCTGCACTGGAGGGCACTATAATAAGCAGCCCCAGGAAATCACTGTTGGGTTTCCTGTAACATGTGAGAGAATGCAGACCCACAGGAAAAAGAAAAATTTCTCCCTACGCACAGTACCAGAAATAAATGCTGCTTCTTCTAAGCAGCTGCATTTTTTTAAATTATCTAAGAGGATATTAGTCATCAAATTCAGAGTTTTCATCCTTATTTTAAGAAAGGTATAGCATGATCTTAAGTTGAATCAACCTAACTAAGAAAGGTTTTCCTTTGGGTTTTTCTTTCAATTTTACTAATGTGGTCAAAAAAGCATTCTGACTTGGTAGTAATGTGAATAGCATTTGTTTATCTCCCCAGAAAGAGGGATACTGAGGCACAGAGCTTTGGGAAGCAATAATATCTAGGGAGATTTCAGTAACTTAGATTCATTTTATTTATTTTTGTAATTACTTTCCATCTGTAGCCTGCTGTACTGATATTTTCCATTTACAAGTGGTATAAAGTCTCTTTTTAAAATTACTTCGGTAGAAATTTGAGTTTGTTTAAAAAAAATGTTGAGTAAATAGTGGTGCCAGTGGCCAAACAGGGAGGCCAGGAGGCCAAACAGGGAAACAAACATCATTAAGGTGTTTTGGGAAACCCTGACTTCACTTTGCTCTTTGCCCTGGATGCTGGGAAGACCAGAGTTTAATTTGCTGGTCATTGACTGTAAAGGTGCAGTTAGTTCCCTGCTCCACGAATTTCTCCTACTGTAACTCCTAGCCCTCTCCCTCAATTTCCCCTCTGCCTTCTTGTCTTGCACCTATATGCTTTCAGAAAAAAAAAATTGGGGGGATGGGGGAGGGGTCAGGGTGGCAGATGCCATAATAAAGACTGTTCCTTTTCTTTATTAACACTGTGTCCAAAGAGCAGAAGAGGCCCGGGTTTCCCCATTTAGGAGGTGCAGAGAGCTCTCAGAAAGTCCAGTGTGTCTGAGTTCTTTTATTCCTTGAAGTTTTAGTTCTTCAAACTGGGCAAGAACCTCGTTTCTAAAACTGCTTGGACAGTAGAAAACTCGGCTCTTCTCCTTCCCAGTTTAGAGCCACCATGAGAGCTTTATCTCGTAGGAAGTGTGAGTAAGTTAAAGTACTTTAGTGGAAAAGCAAGGAAAAGATGACCCAGATGCCTCCTCCTCTCCTTTTTGGCTATGCAGCACCTTGACCTGCAGTCCACTTCCCCCCTCTATCCAATCCCTTGGAGTATGGAAGTTCTTGGGGACTCCAAGGAGGTGGGGGGAGGGTTGGTACTGGTGGTGGGTGGAGGGCAGAGATGGAGACTAGCTCCGGAAACTGGGAAGGGGATGGGCAGCACTGAAGAATAACGCCCAAGAGCGGGGACTGCGCTCCCCCGACTCCTGGGAAAGCCCAGTACTCTAGACAAGCTGGACTTAGAGTCTCCAGCTCTTTGAAGAGTTCTCAGGAAGTTTGGGGGAGGGGCGAGCCGCTCTCTCCTGTTCTAATCGCAGGAGGGTGAGGAGGAACCACAGTGGCAGCAGGTCTCGGAACTGTCACATTCCTGCTCACAGACGGGTCGGGCGCTCTTGGTGGAGTCTGCTGCTCGAGTGAGCAGCCAGGGCAGAGCGCGCTGGCATGGAGGGACTAGTCCTGTTCAACGCGCTGGTCACCCGGCTGCTGTTCTTCCTGCACTCGCTGGTTGGGGTCTGGAGAGTGGCCAAGGTATATGAGGAGCCGATGTACTTGCTGCTCTCGCTGCTCACCCTCTTGCTCTTTCTGGAGACTGCGCTCACCCTCAAGTTCAAGCGAGGCAGAGGCTACAAATGGTGAGCACACCCCTGGAAAGGGAGAGCGCGGAGTCCCCGGGTACTGTCCACTATATTGCTTGCAGGTAGCCCAAGAGACCTTCTCCCCAAAGCCCGCCGACCCTTTTTCCATTCGGATCCCCTTTGTCCTGGCTTGGAGCTTAGAAGGAGCGCGAGATGCTTGGGCACGCCGGAGTGCCTCCGGGTCCCAGGGCAACACTGGGAAGGCTCGAGTCACAGTCACGCGTCACCCAGTCCCAGGTTTGGCAACTTGGAAAATTCAGGGAGAAAAAAGGGGAAGCGTTTGCCTGCTCTGCAGAAAGTGCTCCAAATCGGGGAGTATTGGAGCAAGAGGATGTCAATGTGCCCTGCTTTCTGCATTTGGTGTGTGTGGTAGTGCGCGGTTACTCTACGTGCATGCAGGTGTGCGAATGCCCTTTGCTGGGCATCAGGGACTTTAGCAAGAACTTGTGTGCAAAGAGCAGTGATGAAGGGTGAGAAGACCCAGCCGGCATTTCAGCCGCTTCTCTTCCTTCCCCAACAGGGCACTAGCTTCAAGTGTCTGGGGCTGGATGCTTGGGAACTTGGGACCGTTCAGCCCATCTTGTTTCAGATGGGCTGCCACGCTGGTGGAGGGACGAGCAGCGGGTGGTTCAGACTTAACGTCAAGTGCAAGAATTACAGGCTCAGCACGATGCTTCCTTTCCTCCCTCAAAGGCTTGAATGGCAAGAGAAGAAATGAGAAAAAGATTCTCTTGCCATTTACAAAGAGCCCCCACCTCCATCCCTCCACTTGCAGATTTCATCCCCAAACTTCTCCAAGACAGGTCTCTTCCTGTATTAATTTTTAAAAACAATGAGGCTGTGTTTTCATATATGTCAATACTTTTAAAAAACTACTTAATTCTATAAGAAAAAAAGCACTAGTCAATTCAAGAATTACACACAGTATGGAATTATAGTTAGCCACCATACTAAAAGGAAAAAAGAAACCCTCTCTATAGTTCTACATATCAAACTACAAAAGACTGTATTTCATGATAGTGCAGGGGATGGGGGTGAATGTTGTCTCTTAAAATGATGTAAATCTTGTTTAAATTTTCACTGTTGAAAATTTTCTAAAATATTTCGCTGATGTTAAAAACAATGACTAGATTTTAGGTATTGACCTAGAGGTATGTCTATGCTATGTTGTCAAGAAAATAAGGTTACGGGAGTGATATATGACAGCTCTGGGGTGGGGGTGGGGTGGATTAGAGGGGTGGAGAGACTGAGCAAAGAAGAAAAAAAAGAGGACTCACGGGTTTGGACAACAGTGTAGTGATGTGGTGATTGTGAGGAGGGGGGAAGTGGAAGAGGGCATGGGAGAAAATGGTAAGGAAAAAAATACAAGAAAAAAGGAAAAAGAGTACTTGTCCAAAAACTACCATATGTATCAGTTAAATACACTATTTACAAGTTAAGAAGGAGAAAACTTCCCATACTGAGTATCAGTCAACCAAATACTGCCTGGAAACTGCACCAAACTCTGTACACACATGAGGTACAAGTTTCTTTTCTGGAATATCAGATCCATGCACCTCCTTTAGGTTACCCTGGGCTAATTTGAACATCATTCTTTTTCCTATATTTGGCACCTGGCCCCCCAAAATGAAATCTACAGAAATCATGGAACAATAAACAGAGTTACAGAGGAAAATGTGAACACAGTTTCTTGAAATGTAGCAAACATATTACGCTTGTCCAAGGAATGTTTCTTTAGCTATCCTTTGGAAAAGAAAATGGAACTAGAGCTGCTGAGCTCAGCTGTCCAGGGACAGACAACATTACATCAACACTGAAAACTTGCCAGTTGGAGAAGTTTAACTCATTGGAATTCTATAGGATAGAGAGGATCAGCCAATGACACACCCCTTGTTAAGTGCAATAAATGTGTGCTAGTGGAATTTGTTCCATTTCATCTACTGTTGATTAATTTCACCTGCCAATTTACTTATATTTCTATAAGATAGAAATTAGAGTCATTTTGCTAGATTTTCTGTTAACTGGGCAACCATCCAATGGACATGTGAATTACCATCTAGGTAAAATCAAACAGAAGACAGTTAATATTTCAATTGCTTTTTACACAATAGTGATAAAATATTCCTCAAGACTGTGACATATTTGAACCCTGTTCACTTGAAAGTAGATAATATCTGAGTATAAATAGAAATCTAAGTTGGATTTATTCACAAAAGTACAGACTTTGAAACACTGGGCTTTCTTCATCAAAATTTGAAGAATATGAAGTAAATATAATTGAGTTAATAAAATATTTCACCTACTTGGTTACCTTTCTCCATTATCTTTCTTTCCCTCTTTATTAAGAGCAGTCAGACAACTATTCATTGAGTTGCCTAATTTGTAAGCATGATGCTGCACTAGGCACCGCACGCATGAGCAGGCTGAGGAAACAGAAAACAAGCACACTTGAGATATTAAAATAAAAGGTAGCACTTTGATTAAGTGCTCACATGTGTGGGAATAATTATGACTCTTTAGCATTTATTATTTTGTAGGTGCTTTCAATGTTTTATACAAATTATTCCATCTGATATTGATAAAAGGTACAATTATTTTGTTTCTCTGTTTTAACCCATTTTTTGATGAGAAAGCAGAGGCATGGAGCTGCTTAATCATTTTCCTTAGGATCACTTGGTAATTGGGAGAGGAGGAATATTAAGACTCCAACAATTCAGAGGAGAAAAGATGTGATGAGGAACACTGCAGTGGGGGAGCAGAGCGAGAGGGGGCTTCACAGCATTGATCTGTGGCAGGAAAAGTGGCTAAGAGACAGGAGTGCAAAGGCTGTGTATGTAAAGGACAGCCTGAAGTTGGTGAGTGTGGGGAAATGCGAACAGACTTCTCTGGAGCAAGTACAGAGCCTTGTCATTCTTCATTCGACAAAGATGTAGGAAAGAGCTAATGTGTGTTAGACATTGTTTGAATGCCAAGAATACGCAGGTGAATAACACAGGTAAAACCCTGCCCTGAAAGAACTCACGTTTTAATAAGGGGACTCAGAAAATATAGAAGTAAATAAATACGTCAGCAAATGAGTAACAATAAGCAAGTAAACAAATGAATTATCAGAACTAAGAAGGCCAAAGGGGTATGGCTTATAGGGGGACAGAGTACTAGGGGGAAGTTCCCACTAGGTGGTCAGAGAGGCCTCTCTAGGGAGAAGATATCTGAGTTGAGTCTGTTAAAGAAGAGAAGGAGCTAGACATGAGAAGAGCCAAGGAGATGAAAAATCAAGAGAGGGAAGAGCTAAATGTGCTTTGGGATGTACTCCCTGAAGACAGATAAACACTGACTTTCTTATTACTCTCCCCTATCTCTTCTCCTCCCTGAATATCCTGTATCTAAGTAAAAAATTTCTTCTAAATTTTATATTTTTCACATATCTCATTTGAAACATCATGTGTTAGAAAATGTCTGGGTGTCTACCAACTGAAAATGAAAGATAAATTAGGAATCAGAAGAGATTCTATCCTAAATTGATTTCAAATTTAAACCAATTTTGTAAAAAAAAAAAAAAAAGCTCAGTGAAATCTGTTTTGATTACTCAATTGTATTTAGATGGTTCAACAGCAGAGATGAAAAACCTCGAGTTAGAAAACATATGAAGTCTAATCTTGAACAAGCTTTGAGTAGTGTAGGAGAGCTCTGTAGGATGTATTCCATAGTATTTGAATCTGTGTATCTTCCTCCACCAAAATTATTTATAAAAATGTCAGGAAGCAAATTGGGTAGTGAAAGCACCCTTTTTTCCTGATGATATTTTTGGGTATCAGAGAGGATGAAATGGAGGGATTGGGAAGAAGTCACTGAGATTTCCATTCGGCCGACTTGAGCCCTGGAAATTCTCCCAGCAGATAGACTATTTCTCACCTTGTTCACACTTGCTGTCCATACTTCTTGAAATCTCTCCTTAGCATTTTAGTTATTCCAGTAACACTTTCCATTGAGCATTGGACTGATCCACACCACCTTCACTGTGTATCCAGAGTTCTACAATATTCGTTATCTCCACATTCCTTTGTGTGTGTGTGTTTTATCTTCTGCACCATCTTGAGCTCAACACAAAAGGGTGACTTAAATTTGTGTCCTTTTGGGAAGCACATGTGAATGTTACCAGCAAATGGCTTTATTTTTAGTGATCTGAGTCGTGGTTTTAGAGAGAATGGTCTTATGCTAACTTGAATTGACTACCATGCTCACTTCCAAGGAAAAGTCATTTTTTAGATTTCATAATGGACTTGGGATCCAAACCATAACTATGTCTGTGTAATGGGACTCCCCAGGAAACTGAACCTTTGAACAATGTCTTTGCTTTCTCCATGAGTATGTTCAACTGAGACATTTAGAACTGAAAATTAAGGTTATAATATTTTGTAACTTCTTTCCTTGACTGGGAGAAAAACAAAAAGCAAGTAAGTGTGGGAAGCTCCCACCAGCCAGTATCAATCTATCCCTACTGCTAAACTCCATGCATTTCTCCTCCGCGTGGTGGTGGCATTATTATGCCTACAGTGTCAGGACAAATCTGAGTAGTTAACTTCTTTTCTGACAACGGAAAATTCATCTTTACATCAAGCATTATTCTCCCCCGTGCATGTCCCACACTGTTCTGAAAGTGCAGGTATCAGGAGAGTTAAACCTGGGATGTATAAATCATTTTGTTAAAGAAAACCAGGGCTTTTTAAACAGTTTTGTTATATATACAGGTATCAAAATGAACTTTTTGAAACTCATAGTCAAATAATATTAACAATCTACAGCTTGTTAATATAAAATGCCAAGGTGGAAATTGTGTTTCTTTTCTCTCGATATAAGCCATAGTTGTTTAGGAAAGGAGGGTGGGTTATATTTTATCTTCCATTTGTCTGGCCTCAAAGACATAGCTGGTAGACAGCTGATTTAATGTTATTCACTTATTAGAATAGACATTAATAACACTTAGGAAAAAAGAACAAGTCTTCTCTCCTATCAGTGCTGCTGCCAGCCCCGGTCGTGTTTTGCAGTGTCCCTCTGCTTTTTTATTTCCCTGCTTGAGCCTCCTGTCCCTCACACCTGTTTGATCCACCTGAAATAGCCTCTTAATAAAGTGGTTGGGCCATTTTCTGACAGCCTGTTAATAATAGATATAAGAATATGATGAAGGTGATGGTGATAATGGAGGTGGTCACAGGTATCAATTATTGAGTACGGACAGTGCTCCCAGCCTGCTCTACATTCATTTTCTTATGCAATCCTCACAAGGACGCTATGAGTTAGTTTATACCTTTAGCACTATTTATAATGAAGACCTTATCACACAGCAAGGTTAGATTGTTTATCTGAGGTCTCAACTAGTGATAATAAATCACAAAAACAAGTCCTAGCTTCCAGTGAGCACTCAATTTTTTGAGCCAGGCATTGGCATGACAAACATAAACCCTCACTCATCCCCTACAACAGCTCTGGTGGTACTATTCTTGCTCTTACTGGCAAATGAAAAAGCCACAGCTTAGAGAAAGATTCCCCATTCCAGAACTAAATTAAATTATTAAATGTTCTCCTGCCAATAAACAGTCGGGTTTTCCCTATGCACCACACAACTACATACATTTTTAGTGTCAAGGATTCCTTATGCTAGAGAGTCACAATATTTTTTTCTTTTTCCAAATTAGGTAGGTAGATCCCAGGTGACCTGCTAATGAGCACTGGGATTATTTCACTTAGAACAAGATGTAGGAAAGTTCAGACTGCACAGGGACATGGTCAAAGACACTCTTGGATAAGCAGACATCCTTTTAAGCCAAAACGGAATGTAAAAGAAAACAGAAGGGGGGAAAATTTCTAAATTGTCTATATTTTTGTCCTAAAGTGAAAAACCAACCCTTCTACAGAACAGAATTAAATACCATTGTCTTTTATAGAATGAAATAAAATAAAGCCTTACATAAATAACACCCATAATGCATTTTACCCTCCAGAGACCATTAAAATTCCTGTAGTCACTAATGCTTATGTTCACTTATTCATTAAACAATTATTTATTGTACTAGGTGCTACTATGGTGGTCTTGAAGGCATCTAAAATACATGCAGTTATATGAGAACAACACTCCGAATACCAAAGAAGTTTCCACAATTCAAGTTCAGGAGTGCAAAAAGGCTGCAGAACAAAGATACACTCAGTATGGTAGGCTTGTTGGACAAGGACAATTTCTTTAAGTGATTTATTTACTGCCCTTTGAAGTAGCTGGTGGTTTTACAAGAGTGGAGAGAAGAGACAAGGGCTTTTCCAGTTGAGGGAGTATCATGATGGCAGTACTTAAGGTTTCAGTTGGAACCAATTCATTTACGAAGATGTCAGGATTTGCTTTGCCTCAGAAATTTTATGAGAAAAATTGTACATAGATCCTAAAATTGATGCATATTTTGGTTCCTGGAGCTAGTTTAATCATTCTGGAGTATACTATTGAGATTTGAATGTGGGGGACTTCAATTTTAATAAAGCCTGTTCTTGTTTTAGATATCCTCTTGGAAAATTTTAAGTTAAATGAAGTATGTAGTGCTACTACAACTGGCCTATAGCATAATTTGGGATTGTGGTTTTATTTTTTAAATGGGCAACAACAATGCAAATTATCATTAAGAGCCTTAATACTCACCTTCCAAAGTGGTCTTCCCTTTAACAAAATACAAATGTGGGCATTTTTAAGGGGTTTGGAAGTATAAAGAATGCTTTATACTCATTGCAGTGAGTATTCCCAACCCATTTGAAATTCCTCCTTGTCTTTTCTGTTTGGGCTATTCGACTGCTCCCCTGTAAGATTCCGACAAAGCATTTCTGTCATCTGAAGCTGGTACCTATTACAACATACACACACCATACTTAATTCTCCATTTGGGGGTAGTTCTCATGAACTTATGGCCATTTACTTGAGGCTTCCCTCCCTCCTTAGTGGGCAGACACGGACGGATCTTGGAGGGTGGTGATTGTGAGCAGCCTTCTAATTAAGAAGACAAATGGGTTAGTGGCTGGAGTCAGATTTGTGACTTAGCAAGTGTTCGAGGGTTGAGTGTTCTGCAAGAGCACGAGGTGCATGTTGGGGGACTGAAGAGGCGTGGATAACACGTTGAGGCTGTTGTACTGGCTACTCTTTGCCCCTGTAGTCACAGAAGGCCCTTGCTGAGCAGTCCAGGTAAATTGTGGATGTTAAGGCCCACTTAGAGAAAGCAGTCCCAGTGCATGTAAGGAGGACAGACAATTCTTACATTGTTAGACTGGGTGTAGGGGCCCACAAAAGGGTAAATTGACCTATTTTTTTGATTTCCATGAAAGGAGGCCTATTATTATAAAGTGCTCCATAAATTTTATTGAGGACACTCAAGGCAGCTTAATGTGAGATTTTGAAACCTAGGTCTAGTCTTCTTAAAAGTCCACTCCCCTTTGTAGAGTAGGAAATACTGTGAAATTAAAATTACAATTCACATTGAAATAATTTTTGGAACATTATTTTTGCTTCACTTAAATCTTATCTATTTTCAGTTCTATGCATATAATTATAAGACTAGAATCCTCATTGTAGAAAACAAAGCTAAACAGGCTAGTTGGTAATATCATGGTTAATTTTTCTCCGATTTGCTTCTTTTTATTGTTATATGTTTCTAAGATGAACAAATGTTACTTTTTCAATAATAAAGCAACAGTAAGTGTCATTTTTAGAATGATGAAAATGGAATCCTAATTCTAGACTAATGGTGAGTTGAAGTAAATATAATTTCATAGCAGGGCTAAATTGCTAAGTGTCATGACATAATCATTTTGTGAAAAACATTATAATTTGTTGAAATGACAACTTTTATGATAAATAATATTTTAGTTTTGGATGAAATGAACTGAAAAGAAATACAATGAGCATAGCTCTTTAAGAGCTCAGAGCAGTATCTAGCATGTAGCGAGACCTATAAACATCTTTGATTAGTAAATTCGTCCATAAACAAATAAAGAAAAAGTCCTTTAAGATGGTGCTTCTGCTGGGTATTTTAGAAAGAATTGGTATGTGGCTATGGGCCATGAAATAAAAACAAACAAAAATTTCTGTGAAGAGAAAGAATATCTTTAGGAAGGTTTTAATTTAGAAAAAATATCTGAGCAAAGGCAAAGTAATTTGCCATTAGAGTATTAATGTTGGGCACCTTCTGTTTTCTGATAAGACAGTAATTGGTATTGTAATAAATGAGTTTCTAAGGGCACATAGCTTATTAGTAATAGGGTATTCTCAATTTCATAAATATTTTCCACTTGGATGTGTCTTATTCATTCACTCACACATTTATCAGTTTTTGTTAGTCTATGAATAGTATATCTTATTTTTATAAACTAGTATCCAGAAACCTAATTTAAGTTATTTTTGATTTGGCTAGGCTCATCTGTGATATTAGTCTTCATACAAAGTGGTTGGCCCCCTACTTTTTTTAAAAAAAATATTTATTTATTTTTAAAGAAAGGGGAAGGAAGGGAGAAAGAGAGGGAGAGAAACACTGATGTGTGAGAGAAACAACCATTGTCTGCCTCTTGCATGCCCCACTGGGGACCTGGCCAGCAACCCAGGCATGGGCCCTGGCAGGTATCAAGCAACCTTCCTCTCTGCAGCCAATGCCCAACCAACTGAGCCACAGCCAGTCATGGTGGCACCTACTCACTTCTGATGTCACTAAGACATGAAAATTGAATAAAATGATTTGGTAGCTGCTGAAAGACCATCCGATTTCATTAGTTACATAGAACAAGGTAGGATGGAGCCTAGTTTTCAATTTTTAGAACTCATATTTATCTTTCGTTCCAAAAATGAATCACACTGACAATGCAGTATCAAACTTATGGCAAACCTTCAAAATAATAAGTAATGGCTAAAATGTCACCTTGAAATGTTAAGTCTTTCATAGCAGCAAAATAATATTAAATCCACACAAGAACAGAATAATTAGTTTCCTTTGGTAAACCTTCTGATAAAATCAATCCATGGTTGATTTCCAGTCAAACCAGCAGCAAAGTGGTAAGAAAGTAGGAACAGTAAATAGGAACTGTAAATCAACCATGGCCTCATCAAATCACTAAGTATTTGCAGGGAGCCCACCATGTGCTATGGCATGTGGAAGGGGATGAGGATATGATGATGAGCAGACAGACAGATGCAGCTCCTGTACTTAGAATCACTGGGAGACAGCAGTGCATAGGCATGTGTACATATACATGTACTTATGTGCATACATAATTATAAATTTTGAAAAATATAGGTTTAAAGTAAAGAGTACCAAAGGACAAGCATAACGAGCAGATCTAATTTAGATTGCAAGAGTGAGGAAAGTTTTTCTATAGAGTCCCATATAGTTAACGTGAACTATGAGGAGGAAATAATCAGTTGAAAGGTGAGAGAGAGGTATTGCAAGGGAGAGGAATATATGAGTGTAAGTGAAATCCTGAGTTAGGAAGGCACCTAGCTTTATTTCCAGAACTGAGAGAAAGGCACTGTTAGAGGAGCACAGTGAGGAAGACTGGCCAGCAACAGAGCCCAAGAGGTAGGCAGAGCCTTGATTGTGCAGCATTTTGTAGGTCATGAGGGGCAAATGGCCTGTATGAACCACGGCTATATGACTGACAGTAATTGCTTTAACAGTGAATATTAAGTTAAGGCATAATGATGTCCTCAGAAGTACAAACAACTTCCCTTGATTCAAGGAGTCTTAATAGGTTTAGTTTTGAGAATCATAGTTTAAAAGCAGGATTGATTATAAGGTATTTGTAGACAGTCTTCTAAGCGGGTATCCTCTGGGTCCTCTTTCAGCCATGAGCATATTTGCAGAGCTGAGCCTCTCTAAAGCAGCAACTCATGAACACAACACACACTGTCTCATTTAATCCTCATCATCACCCTATGAGATGGGTATTATTATCCCTATTTTATAGACAAGGGTATGTAGAGTCTCAGGGTAGTTAGTGATTTTCCAAAGACGAATGAATGGAAGAGGCAAGGTTCAAATTTGGGGTGCTGAAGTTTGTGAAATTTCTGCTGCAGTGTAATAATTCCTCAAGGGACACAACCCAAGGAGCACACTTGATACCAGACCCCCTGAAATGTGAATACAGTGTCCTTGCAAATGCCAGTGGTCTCCATCCACTTTATTTGTTTAGTTCTCCCTAATTCATAAATTTAGGGGTTTGAGCAAATAACCATTAACTTAATAAGTATTAATTAAAGATTTAGTATGATATCTGGTACTACTGAGGAGAAGAAAAGATGAAGGAAGGGGAAGAGGGTAGGTACACAAAGATTTAAGATTCAGGATCTGCCTTCAAGGAACTTAGGAAAACTACGTCTCATATACCCGTAACTACAAAACGGTGGAGAATGTGTTGGGCCACAGGAGAAATACAAGTTAAAATTAATTCCCAATATGCCTTTGAAATACCAGTTTGATGTCAGTTGGGTAGAGATGTAAAGAAAGAGCATTCCAAAGCAAGTAATTATAATTTTAAGGGACCTTTGCTATAAAGCCATTTCAGAACCTCTCTTCTCAGACTAACCAAGCTGAAGGTACATAGAGCACTTAGTTCTTGGTGGGTTCCCATGGTCAAACAAAACATATATGGCTGAAATCTATTCTTTATAGCCAAGATAAAATATGTTAATACTTCTCTAAATAATACTTTCATTTTCTCCATAAGCTTTTTTTGAGAATTTGAGTTGTACCACTGCTATATCCTCCTACTAGAGAATTAGAGAGAGAGGAAGGAGAGAAGCAAACTCCTGAAACTGATTTGCTCTTTATCACTATGTGGTACTATGTATTTCATTAGTAACTCTACCTGGAAGCCTTTTGAAATTCCAGGAACTGCTCTAAAGTGTTAGATTAAGAGGGTGGGAAATAGCCATGAGAAAGATTATGGAGTCAGACTCTCAGGAGTTGAATATGATTAATTCTTGGGCCCTCATTGTGATTCCTTCTTTCTACTCCCTTTTACTTATGTCAGAGAACTCTAATGAAGAGGGATTGATGTGAGAGCAATTTTCCAAAACATTTTGTTTTGTTTCGTTCTAAATACACAGCAAGTGGGAACTATATAGCTGGTTTCAAGTAGCTTAGCTTAGTAGGATTTGGTTAATGGATGAGGAAGAACTGGAGGCAAGACTAGATAGTGGGAACTTGGAATATTAGTTTGTAGAATTAGATTTCCTGTAGTAGGCAACACAGAAAACCTTGGATCTTGACCTTTTCTTTTCTTTTTTTTTTTAATTTTTATTAACATAACTAGATTCCTAGTTAGAGGAAATAGGTTGAAACAGGGTTGCATTTTTCCAATTATAGAAATTAATCTCATGCATAAAAAATGTTATAGGGGATTGCCTGTTTTATTTTTAACCTCTTTCAAGAGCTGTTATATTTTCAATCTATGGTTTCCCTCGATTATTACTGCAACGGTATTGTTAGGGTAGATAATCCCAAAATCAGTCCCAAGAGAGTGGGCAGAATTGCAGTGCAGCCAAGATGTGAAGTAGCCAAACAAACATTTACATATTCCAACTGTCCCTCCAACTAGAATTCCTTTCCCAGTCTCACAAAGGAAATATTCTTTCCTGATGTTTCCTTTGATATGTAAGGTCAAAAATTAATTGTGTCTTTTCTCCTCAAGAGTATGTTAAATTGGGGGCTGTTGATACCTCTCTGCAGTACAGCATCCTCCAAGTCAGATTTTAATAATGTGACCCCAAACGTTTTGTTTCAAAATTGGTTTTTGTAAGAAATCAAAAGTGGAGGAGTACCTATATTAAATATTGATTTTTTAAAAGAGCTCTCTTTCTTTTACCCTTTCTCTATTCCTCTTTCCAGAAGTTAAAAGGAGATATTTAGTGAAAGGGTTGAAAGCCTTTAAGAAGTCCATTCTAAATGTTCTCTTCCATTTAGATTTGATCACTTTTCTGTTCTGGATTATAATAGTATGTTTTCAGTAACATTAAATCTCAAATAATTCTACTTGGTGAGCAATTAACATTTCTATTTTTTCAGGTCATTTTAAACCATCACATGTATGTATTACAAGTGTTTTAATGAAATTACATTTACTTACAATTTTGACTTTGAGGTGGTCTATTAGAGTTCAATCTAAAATAAAATGCAATTTCGTGGCTATCTACAAACTAGGAAGAAAACCTTCACCAAATCTTAACCATACTAGGACCCTGATCTTGGCCTTTCAACATCCCAAACTGGGAGAAAGTGAATTTCTGTTGTCCAGCCAACCAGTCTATGGCATTGTGTATGGCAGCCTAAGGTGACTAATACCATGACTGTCCTCATTTTGTGGTCTAGGATGCAAACTGAGAGGTCAGTGGCAAAACTGGCACTAGAACCTGAGTGTGTCTGACTACAAGCCTACTTGTCTTTGGTTAGCCCTTCGAATTTTCAGCCAGAAAATAGTAAATATAGTCTTTTAAGAAAATATAAAACCTTTCCTCTGTTGTTTGTATGTATTTTTATTTTTAATAAGTTTAGCAAATACAAATAAAGCTAGTTGATTAAAACTTATTCATTATCTTATTTTTTTTGTTCTAGCAGGATGTTATTATTGGAGCTCTCAGAATTCCAGGTTAATATTGAAAAACATAATCAGTCTTCCTGATATTGCAATGTTGAAAAATCCAAGATTTACTCTTGCTGTATTTGCTTTTTACAAAATGTATTAAATACAAAATATTCAGTTTTGTGCCTGAAATTAATTGGCAGTGTTTCATTAAACCATATTAAAATTAACCTCTATTAATTGGATTAGAAATTCAGTGAGAATGACAGCTGCTAGCGCCTTTTACAGTTACTTTGTTTCTCTATAATCCATATGGCAGAAATCACATAATGCCTTTTTCCCCATTGAAATAAACACTTGAGATAAAAAGGTTTGACTTACTGTGGTCAGAGTATATGCATTTATTTTTTCTTTCTTTTTAAAGTTTTTATTTTTGGAAAAGCTAAACTATCTTTCCCCTCCCTCTTTCACAGGTTTTCACCAGCCATATTTGTATATCTAATTAACATCGTTCCATCATTGTGGATTCTTGAAGTACACCATGGGACCCAGGTACATCCTTTTGGAAATTAGGAAAGTGGAATATTCAGCAGTAAACTCCTTTCATATTCTAATCTGATTTGTGTCAGAAATGCACTTTTTCTAAGAAACTGGAGTTTATTCAAGAATTGAATAAATACGAGTTTATCAGCAAAAGGAAGTGAATTCATGATCTGTCAAAACCAATAAAAATGTTACATTAATTTAAAACTTAAGATTATATACAATTAATTAATTAACAATTTGTGTTAGAGATTTTGTTCCTAAGACTTCCCCACCCCCCAACATACTAGAGTCCACATGAGGCTGTAAAAATTCTTTTTAACCCTTGCAGCATCAATGAGTTTCTTTTCTATATTGGGCAAAGAATGGGCTTGGTTATCTAACATTCTACAAAGTGACATTTACAAAGTAACATTCTACAAAGTAACAACGAAAACAAAAAGAAAGCTCCATCACCTGTACTCTGCTATATAAATGCAATCAAACTTGGAGAGGATATTTGAAATAGTCTATTTTTTAATACATAAAAACTGTATAATTGGTTATAGTAGCATAATGAATAAGAAGCGCCATCATTTGTTATCTGAATCAAAGGATAGTATTTCAGATCTACAGTTCCACAAATATCCAAATATTTAAGTCCCATTTCATGACTTTATTGGAATGTTGAAGAAAAAAACAAACTATGGTACATTTACACAATGGAATTCTATGCTGTAGAAAGAAAGAAGGAGCTCCTACCCTTTGTGACAGCATGGATGGAACTGGAAAGCATTATGCTAAGTGAAATAAGCCAGGCATTGAAAGAAATAGACCATCTTAAAATACAGGCTTTGCAAATTATAAGAGATTCACCTCATGAACTGTTTTAATGAAACAAGGATTTTACTTTAGAGCCCCGATATAGCGCGAAGGAGAAGAGTCATGAAACCACCACCAGAAAATGTGGGCTATATGTATTAGAAGTACAGTCACCTAGAAAATAAACAATGGCTTTCAATAAGAGATCCTCATCTATATATAGAGAGAGAGGCTCTGATTTTTAAGTGAATTGCTTTTTACTTGGGCAAACCTAGGTAGTGGGCTGTAGGCTGGATTCAGTCATGTCTTCTTTTCTGTGCACCTGTACAACACCAGGAAGGTTGGTTAGTAAAGTCCATCAGGCACCGGCCTGGACTTCACATTTTCAGGGGCCAGGTTATAAGGCTTTGCTTTACAGATAAACCATAGTTATGATATAGTATTATTTTATTACCTTCACTGATACAATAGGTTAGGCAAGATCTGTGAGAATTTGCCCCTACACAGATTTCTTTGTTATAATTGGTCATTTTATAGCAAAGTGGAGCCTCCTATATATGTTTCAGATATTCAAACCTATCCAGGAAATACTTGCCCCATATTTTTAGCACACAGAGGGGAATTTAGCTCTGTGAACTATTTTTGAACAATTCCACAAGCATGTACCAACAAAACAGGCATGAAGAAAACATTTATCTATCTTAAATCTCCCATTTAAAAAATATTAAAGTGATAGGATATCTCTATCTCTGCGGAAAAAGTATTTTTGTAACAGTAGATTGGTTAATTCAAGTTATCATGACTTTTAAAAATTGTACCACAGGGAGTTAGGGGACTGTTTCAATTTCCTTATTGCTTACTACTTTCAGGGTATGGAAATAGGCTCTGGTGATTCAAACCATTTTTTCCCTTCACATCCAATTCTATGACATGGCTATCATCCACAATAACAATTCATTTCCCCAAATGCTTTTATAATATAAACATGTGGCACAGTTAATTGATACATAGGTCAAATCCTGTTACAACAAATAGCCTGCAACCAAAAGCTCTTTTTTAAACTAAAAAAAAAAAAAAAAGATTTTTGAGCCACAGGCAGTGCCTCTCTAATTTTCATACTACAAAAGAAATTGAACCTTTAGTAGTAATGGATTTGACTTGTTTTGACACAAAGAATTAAGATAAGTGCTCAAGATTGAATTGGGCAGGGTGGGCAGAGTGGGAAATAGAACAAAGGTGAGAGCGAAAGAGACAAAAAGGTAAATTTAAAAAAAAATGAGAATTAAGGAATTTTCCATTTTTAGAAGAGGACTCCAAGACTCAAAAAAGGTTAAGTAATTTTCTCAAGGCCGCACAGCTAACCAACAACGTCCTGGGACTTAAAACCTATGTCTTGTCCCCTACTCTGGTTAACCACACTGCCTTTCTCAGTATGTATTCTGTTTTACAGCAGTTAGCATCAAAATCATCTAAATTTTTCCTGATGGGAGAGTAATTTAATTTCCTTTCACTTTTCCATATACCCTAAATCCTAAATGTTCTGACCTATGAATTGTTATTAGGAAAACATGTGACCTATTCCATGCAGACACTTCTAGATGATCAATTATGTACCTTCATTCCTGAATCTGGCAAGGTCTGCACGAATGGAAACAAAAATGGCTATGACAACAATTATGACCTTAACTCTGAGGTTTATTTATGAAGTTGTACAGTTAAAGCAATGGAAACTTGGTCTTGATGGTGTCAGTCTAGTTTGACCCAAAGGAATATTTCTGAAGCTGAAAACTATTTTAAAGACATAGCCCATAAGAAAAGTGGCTTGTTGGCACCCAGGTTATACACATGAACTCACCTACAGGAGGCTGAACGTAAACAGTATTACCATAAAAACAATCAAGTCAGATTAGGTTACAGAGTCAAGCCATTTGCTCTCTGCTGTCCTAAGGCAGCTGCCACTCAAAGGAAAGGTCTCATCAATGTATTATAAATGGAATTATGAGAGCAAAAGGGGACTTGGGTTATAACATCACAATGGGATGACAGCTATTTGCTACCAAGTTACCTTATACTGCAGAGCAGGTTATTTTTCTTCAAAATAAGACACTGTCTTGGATTTTAGTGATAAAGATATAAAAACATATAAAAGGATATAAGGATATAAAATGTCACACTTTTAATATACAAACCTGCTTCAATGCCTACAAGCAAATGGTCAAAGTTTGCTTCCCACTGACCACTGGGTTCTTAGTGAGAGTAACTCTGTGGCTCTCTGCAAGGAGAATTTGTTACTTTGTTCAATATTTTATTTTTTTATTTTTATTATTTTTCCTTGGAGTCTTAGCTATACAAAAAAAAGTGTGCAAACAGCTGTTTTTTTTCCTCTTGGAGATATGGCACATGGCCAGTTTTCTTAATTATTCTTGTCATTTCACCCCTAATACTTAACAGTTTTGATGGAGGGTAGAAAAAAATAGCTTCTTGACAGACTTGCTTTTCTACTTTCTAAAATAGCTCATAGAATGATTGACAAAGCATCCAGAATAAGCAAAATGCATTTCTTACAGCTTTAGCGTTTTTAAAAAAGTAGTTTCTCTCAAAATCCACACATGTGACCATGGATGGGTGGTGGTGGTTCGTGTGACATGTTCAACAGGATGGTAGCCCTGCAGATGTATATAGAAATCTTTGATCTTATATTTTTTTACTTCTTTTTGAAATTATCACTGGTACAGCTACATCTTCAAGTGCCACCCCTTTCCTCTCTTACTTACTTTCCTCTTTCTCTGCCTCAGATCCCCAGCACCTGGCTAGATAAAAATCATGCCCAGTTACTTGCAGAAATTACCTGCAAAGTGAAGGAATGAGAAGGGAAAAGTGTCATTTATTTTAGGTCTATTATCAATTTTTTTAAAGGTTTATTTATTCATTTTTAGGGAGGGAAGTCAGGGGGAGAGAGAGAGAGAGAGAGAGAGAGAGAGAGAGAGAGACATCAATGTGCGGTTGCTGGGGGTTATGGCCTGCAACCCAGGCATGTGCCCTGGCTGGGAATCGAACCTGGGGACACTGTGGTTCCCAGCCCGCGCTCAATCCACTGAGCTACGCCAGCCAGGGCTTATCAAATTTTATATACACCTAAATGGACTTCTAAACTGGCACTAAATATATATTTTTTGTGGGCAAACGTGTTAATTTTTTGGTTGTTATAGTACTTAACAGGCGAGATTGAAAATAATTGGATCATCTACTTAAGAAAAATTGTATTTTTGATAAAGAGGCTTCTGGACAAGAAACAACTCTCAGAGTGAGTGGCTTTGACCAGGATCATACGTATTTCCATGTTGTTATTGGCTGTTGGCTTGTTTTACAATTGTTCCAATGTTCAAAATGGAATCCCATTATATAATTCAAGAGTTCTCTACAGTGATCTAGAGAGTCTACATCTTCAGAGACTTGTGGAAAAATAAGACATGTATAGTAGAGTCTCTTTTCAAACTAGTTGCAAATTGGTTTTCTATCACAAGCATATAATCTGAGTTTGGAGATGTTTATGCATACTGTTGAAATTCCACATATCTGCTCATAATTCTTAGATAATTGAAGCCACTTTAAATTCTACCTATTGTGGGGTTTGGTTTGTTGTTTTTTTTTTTGACAAATTGCCTTTTACAAAATTCTTAGTCTTACAGTAGCCAATCGGAAAGGAACGTCACAGAATACAGCAGCAAAGAAGACTTCAATCAGACGCTGATGTCGAGTGAACACCCAGTGGAGGGGATGGTCTCTTCGAGACAGTGAGTGCTTTCCCCACAGTATGTCAAAGGGTCTAGCAGATCTTGTCACTTCAAAAGGAAAATGTGCTCTACACCTTTCAGCTCATTCTTTGCTAAGGAAATTTGCAGTTGTTTGTCTGACTCAGGAATTTGCAAAATAACTATCTTTATATTTACTAAACATAGTTAACATGTGTAATAGACATGTATATGTAGATATATTTAATTTGCAGCATTGAAGAACCTTTAATACTTCAGACAATGTATGTATAAAGAGAAATACATATATTTGTGAAGGAATAATATAAGATTGGAGTCTGCCATATATATTTTTAGGTGTTCATATTGATAAAATAAGGAAGGTTCCCAGCCAAAATTGAATCACTTTTTTTGTTCTTCACATGCCTGATATTTGGCAAACTAACCACAGCCTATTAGAAAATAATATATGGGAAATACTCAAGGCCAAGGCCCTTACCAATTAACCACATTTTCAACAATAAGATAAGCTATTGATTCTATGAGGTATAATAGAACTAGCATTGAGTTCTAATTTAAGTTCCAATCACAGCTTACCAATATCACTTTGAACAAACCACTTAATGTTTCTGTATTGCCATTTTTTCATTGATAATTGAAAAATTAATGTAGCCCTTGCTAGTATGCTCCCCATAAGAATTAGATAAGATGTATGTGAAGTCTCATAGAATAATATAAAGAAGTATGTAATGAAAGGCTATTGATCTTCATCATGGTTTCAATCAGGTTAGCATCCTGACTTGTCTTTTATCCTCCCTCTACCTTTGCACTTAACATCAGCAAGCAATCTAAAGGGATGAATAGATTTGCACAAACAAAGTTAGATTACTTAATGTAAATCATTTGGAATCACTATGCAATCCACTTGAGAATTTTGTCCTCTAAATCATAACCTATAGGGTCAATGATATACTTCAAAACTTACTCAGAAGTTAAATGGGCAAGAGGTTTTATCCAGGACATATGAATGGGACTCTTAGAGTCCAAGAATAAGGGTAGAATAAAATGTGGTTGCTAGCTTATGGGTGTTTGAATAATATATTAAATATTCAGAATAAAAATAATAACTTTATAGTTATTCTCTTTATTTACATTTAGGTAATGAATAAACATTATGATATATTTTTTAATTTGATAGTGTTTTAAAGCAATAAAAAATAAGAGAGAAAATTTGTACCATGCTAAGTTATTCCCAGACTTGTAAATTCAGACTTAAAATCACTGAAAAAAATATAGGAATTAAAAAAATTTTATGACATGGGATTTAAGAATTTTTATGTGCTATAGTCTGTTCCAGAGAATAACAAAATAAAATAATGACCTTTAAAATGGCTTAACATTGGCTTTTTAAATATCATGGAGAAGAATTCCCACTAGCAAGTATAAGGTTTAACTTACTTCTAGTTAAAGGTTTGTTCGTTTTAAGGACATTAGGTTTTTTTATTTTTTCACATCATTCAGTTGAAAAGAGTTTGACTTTCTTTAGTAAGTGAAGAATCATCTTCTGAAAATAACCGTCTACAAAAGCTAACTCTTGATTGAAAGCCACGGTGAAGAAGGTCTCTCTCTCCAAGTCGGTAACTCATCCTCCATGTTGTCTGTATGATGTCCCTATCAAACAGGCCCGGGTTTTTATACAGAACTTGTCTGAAGTTCCTGAGAAAGACTGGACTTTGGCACTCCACCAGACACTCTTGTTAATGCTCATAATTGGGAGATGGCTTCTGCCTATTGGGGGCACAATCACTCGGAACCAACTCTCTGAACTTCTCCTTATGTTTGTGGGGACAGCTGCTGACATACTGGAATTCACAAGTGAGACTTTGAAAGAAAAAAATGTGAGGTAAGCAATGAAAGGCCCTACAATGAAAAGACCTTCTTTCCAAGGTCAGAGCCACACACCTGTCCCTTTGTTCCATCATTTACATACTGCATGAATAAGGATTTTTAGGATATCATATTCCCAATGGTAGAATCATAGAATTTGTTGTTGTTCAGATACATGTGGGTACTAGCATAGTGCAGATAGATACATAGGTATAGATATAGACATAGATGATAGATAGATATAGAATAGATATAGATATAGATATAAAAATACAGATTTAAATACAAAAAGAAGGTTTCTGCTAGAGAAAAGGGACGGATAATATTTCCTATGAGTGAGAAGAAAAGTCTCTGCATTTCTGCAGGACCCCAGGTTAGTTGTGCCTATGTTATCAAAAACCTTCTGGAGATGGATGACCATCACTGGCTCCTCTTTCACATTCTCCGTGCGCAGGCATGTGGTCACTCATATGAGTCTCTTCTGGAGCACAACCCAGCTACGATTCCAAGTAAGCACCTAGAAGAAACTTGGCAAAATCTCTCCCCTACCCAGTTGGAAAATTTATATTCCCTAGTGTGAATGGATAATGGGGAATATTAGTTTTATTTTACTAAATTTTATTTTAGTAAGTTTTGTTCAAAGTGCCCAAGGCTTTCTGGAGTAGGTGTCTATAAATTAAAACTTATTGAGTTGGTACTTTATTTTGCCACAAGCAATACACTCAGAATCCGTGATCACATTCTGTTCATGGAACTTATTTCTTACCATTAGGGATTTAAATCTCAGTGCCTGAATGTACTTTCAGCTTGGGTTGTTTTGCACTATGCTATAAAAATAAATTGCAATAAGGCTGGCTTTTAATGCTACAGTTTACTTTGTGCTGTGTTTCTCAAACAAAAAAAAAAACATAAAGCCTGAGCAAAATACACTGACTTACTCAGTAAACTTAATATCCCAATTATAGCACAAAGTATATCTATACCAATGGTTACCTTTACATGATCATTCTCTGTCTCACACTTATTTGTCTTACATCTCATTAAGTGGACATAGAATTTTTTAAAAGAATCCAATCTAAGTCCATCCATTATCCGCAAAATTTTGATAATTAGTTGTGTAGTGTTAATACCTCCCATTTTGTCAGTGATTTACATAATATGACAAATTTTCAGATACTTTAGGACACTTACAATGCAAAGCAGTTACAAGGAAAAACATAAATCCTTACCAAGCATATAACAACAATAATAACTAAAGGCACAATGACACAGACATGAGAATATAAAAACAATTAACTACATCTATACAGAACACATACATGCCAAATATCATAGGGGATGGGAGAGGTATTAGGTAAGAAACGAGATGTTCAAGAGGGAAATGAATGCCATGAGACATTCATTTATCAACCCAGTATTGATTGATTACCTAGCGGTGTGCCAGGCAACGTGTTGGTCAGAGACTGGGGAGCAAGCAGTGCACAGGTGATGAGCGAAGGGACATACATACAGTCCCTACCCCGACGCAGGCAATTTCAGTTCAGCAATTTCTTCTGCCACCCTACAATTAATCAGAATATTTCATAAATCTTCTTTTTCTCACTTTAAACTTGCATTAAATCCTGAGAATGGCGATCAAACAAATTATGCCATGGTTTTTATTTTTAAATTTCTTTCTAGGTTCACAGTCTCAGGTTGAAGGCATTTTGCCTTCAATATAACTGCACTGTGTCTGTGACCTTCTGTAGTCTCTACTTCACTCCTGCAGCTTCTATCACTCCTCAAAGACTCCAAAACATGGCCCAGAAAGAACCTAGGGTTTTTTCTCTCTCCTAAAACTTAACCCCCAAAATTTTTGTTTCGCCTCAGGGCCCATCTATATTGCAAGAATTGACACTGCAAATGTCCCTTTCTTCAAAGGAGAGGTTTAACCCCTTCCTACTGTGACATTGCTTTCCCCTTAGGTCTTGAAAAGACAATCATGCAGAATAAATTTAATATACATGGAAGGAATATTTACATGTAATACAAAGGGGGTTACTTCATTACAGCCTACTTAGCATTACTTATATTATTACAAAATGTTATTTTCTGTTTTATTTTATTTCATAATTTGGGCTGATTAGGAAAAAGCCTGTAATGATGTGTACATTCATAATATCTACCTCTTTCCTGCATTCTGGCTGAAACCTCAAGCCCATTTATTTTAACCTAAATCAAATTCCTTCATTATGCCTACATGAAGTTAATCTGCCTTATTCTTATAATTTACATATTGCAATTTTTTCTTAACAACTTGACTTTATACACCATAAAATTTATGTATTGTAATTCTGTGTCCAATGATATTTAGTAAATTTATAGATTTGTATAACTAAAACTAAAATCCAGATTCCTTATGGCTATTTGCAGTCAATTCTCTCTCCCACTACAAACACTTGGCAATCATCAATATGCCTTCTGTCTTTTCTAGAAATTTCATGTAAATGGAATCATGAAATACATAGTCTTTTGTGTCTGGCTTTCTCACAGCCTAATGTTTTGGGGTTCATTCACATTGTTGCATCGGTCAGTAGTTAGTTCCTTTGAAATTCTTGAATAGTATTCCATACATATACCACATTTTACTTCCCAACTTCATAGTTAATATACATGTGTATTGTTATGTTTTTGCTATGAAGAATGATATTACTATGAACATCCACTTACAAGCCTTTGGATGGAACTGCTTTCATTTCTACTGGGTAGATAAGTAGAAGTATAATGACTAGGTTTTCTCTTAAGCACATGATTAACTTTTAAGAAACTGCCAAACTTTTCCAAAGTGGATATACCTTTTTATATTCCCACCAACAATGAGAGTTCCATTTTTCCAACAACCTCACCAACACTTTCCTTTGTCTTTGATGATCTCCATTCTAATGGGTTCATAGTAGTATCATATTGTGGTTTTAATTTGCATTTTCCTGATGACTAGTGCTGTTGAGCACTGTCCCATTACTGATTAGCTATTTATATCTATCTCTTTCTTGGTGAAGTGTCTGTTCAAATTTTTGCCCACTTTTCATTGGATTGATTTTTTATTATTGAGTTGTAAGGGTTCTTTTATATCCTGGATACAAATACAAATCCTTTTACACACACACACACACACACATATATATATATATATATATATATATATGCACGTACACATACACACACACACACACAAATACACATTTTCTCCCAGCATACAGCTTGTTTTTTATTCTTTAATGTCATTTGAAGAACAATTTATAAAAAACTTTTGATATATTCCCATGTATCAATGCTTTCTTTTATTAGTACTTTAGGTGTTGTGGCTAAGAAATATTTTCTGCACCTAAAATTAGAAATACTCTCTGCAGTAATGTTTTGACTTAATTTTTTGTGTGCAGTGTGAGGTAAGAGTCTAATCTCATGTTTTGTCTTGTTTTGTTTTGGGCATTGTTCCAGTACTATTTTTTGTTTCAGCTGGGACCAATTGTCTTGGCACCACTTATTGAAGAGACTATCCATTCCCTATTCAACTGCCTTGTCATCTTTTCAAAAATCAATTGACTACATATGTAAGAGGGTTTTTTTTGGACATTCTACTTGGGTTCCATTGCTCTGTATGTCTATTTTTATGATAACACCACATTATTGTGGTTACTGGAGTTTTATGTTAATTTTTGAAACTGGATGTAAGTCCTCTAACATTGTTCTTTTTAAAAATCATTTTGGCTATTTTTGGTCCTTTGTATTTCCATAAAAGTTGTATAATCAGCTTGTCAAATTCTACAAAATATCTTGTGTGAATCTTGATAAGAATTGTATTAAATCTAAGCATCAATTTGTGAAGAAATGACATCTTAATATTTGTCTTCCAATCTGTGAACATGAACATCTCCTATTTTATTCAAATGTCCCTTAATTTATCTCAGTGATGCTTTGTAATTTTTAATGTGTGGATCTGAGACCACCTTTCCCTCTCTAATGTCCTCTAGTACGTTTCCACTGGCTCACCTGGTGCTTAAAATTCCTCCTGCCTTTTGTTTCAGTAGGGGTGAATTCAGCCTCTCTCCACTATGCAATAGTCCTGAACAAAATCTTCCCCACCTAATTACCTCTGTCTGGTGCAACTTTTCCTCGACATAGCCAAGCTGGAGGGATATGGGAACATCCCATGGGCCAGAGTGCCTCAGAATCCCACTGCTCTTACCAAAGTCTACCAAAGTTTCATGAATAAATGTTACTCAGTTTGTTATTTGCCTTTGGTTGATTTCCAGAGACTTGAAGTGTTTTTGTCTGTTTGATTTTTGTTTTTTTGACAACTTGTCCACTTTTATGTATGTCTGTCAGGGAGAGGACTCGCTGACTTTTTCCTTCTGCTACAGCCATCCTCCGTTATTTTAGCAAGTCTGAATTGCCGTATCATTGCCAGGAAGAGCTAAGTGGCTATTTGCACCTTTGGGGCTCACTCCGTGCAGTCTTTTTTTAGCTCAAATCACTTATTAAAAAGACAAAATCTGTTCCCATAGCATTACTGTTACTTTACTGTATTTGAACACACAAAGGAGAATTTCCTTATGTTTACACTGTTTCTTCTATGTAACCCTTTTTTTCTTGGTGAAACATTTTTCCAAGCTAAATTAGTATTCATTTTTTTCTTTCTTTTTCTTTCTTTCCTTTAATCCCTCCCCATCCCCTCTAAAGAGGTTTGTGTGATTCTTTTTAAAACACTAGATGAATTCTAGTCACTGATTATTTCTTATCCACAGGACTATTTACACTTCCAAAAAAAATAGTTAAGCAAATTAACAATTTATTACTTTATTTTTACTTTTCACTCAGTAGATTTAGTGCACTGACCTACCAAATTCCAATCTTTGATCCTCTCAGTTTTCCAAGTGTAGAAGTGACACTCACACCTGTAATTATACTTCTCCAGATCTCTTGTCTCTTTTTGAATAGAGTTCATTGTCTGCTTACAAGCTTCTCGGTTGACATTTATGGAGACAGATTACACATGAGAATATGGGGCAAAACAATTGCGGGAGACAGTTACACAATGCGGACAACGTTGGACAAATTCACTCCAAAATCCCTTCACGATGTTTTTTGAACGTTTGCCATTTAAATTCTGTGATTTATCTACATTCCAACCTTTAACCTTCCTGAGTAATGTTAACTGTCTGATTTAATAATACAAATTCGTCTGCTTCAAAAATTTTCTGGCCATCATTTCCAAAGTTATTTTTGATAATGTTACTAATAAGTTTCTTAACACACACACTGTCCTGAATTTTGTGTGTGCTCATATAATCCTTGCATACATAAAAGATATTCATTGTTGCAGGGTTAGAATTTGGCTTACTTGGGGTTAAAGTTAGTACATTATTTATCTCTATTTTGTAATGATGAAATTAAAACATAAATAGTTTAAGAAGTATATTCGCATAATAAAAATAGAACAACTACTATGACTAATTTATCACTTGCTGTGTTCTAAACACCATTCTAAAGGTTTTAGTCATGATAAATTTAGTCATTATAAGAATACTTTATGAGGTAAATACTACCATTACCATCATTTTAAAAAGTGAAGAGTGACAGGAAAGAGAAGGTGAGACCATCTCTTTCAAGCTCGAATAGAAATAAAATAACCAACCTGTAGTGATCTACTATACTTAGTCTGTATGGAGTGCTGTACTAAGAGCTTGATATGTTTAATGTATTTAAACAACATACCTAAGAAAATTACCATATAAAATACAGTGGCTAGTATTATCATTATCCTCATATTGTAGATGGGTACACTAAAGCATATAGATGTTAAATCAGTTGTTCATACTGGTGTAGCTAGTTAATGATCATTCTGGGACCGGAGGCTCATATCTCTCTTGGGAGGACTGGAGCTTGTATTCAAACTTGAGCAACTAGTACCAAGGCTTATGCTTTACCACCACTTTCTGCTGCCTTGAAGACAAATTGTACATGAGTTTTTGGTACAATTATTGAAGTTTTGGATTAGATGAACTTCAAAAGTGACCACCTACTGAAAAATCCATTTTATATCTATTGCAGCATCTTCACCAAAATTGTCTCAACAAATTTTTGTCCAGTCTTTCTTTGAAAATTTTCACTAATAGAGAATATACTAACCCCAGGGATAAGTCATTCTATTTTAAGTTTATATTATTAGAGAGTACTTTCCTCTATTGTGATAAAATGTTCATCCTTACAGGTGAAACTAAAATCCTTTGAACCTGAACTGGCTCCTGCAGTCACAAGAAATAAGTTTAATTCCTTTCCCACATGATGGCTCTTTAAATAAGTATAAAACAAAAATGTAAAGGAATCTTCTTTAGTTTTCAGTTTCCTGAACTGTTCCACACATAACATGGCTCTGAGTTCTCCCACCATCCTAGTCTCTTGCCTTCGGACCCAAAACTTTTTAAATGTTCCTCCTAAAACAAAACACAACATGTAATACTTCAGATATATTTTGAACATTGTAGAATGAGCAGAGATAAAACTTTCCATTTTCTCCAGAGAAGCAGTATAGCACAATGGTTAAAAGGGTGGATGCTGAAATCAACTATTTTGTTTTGATTTCTTTTCCTAACACTTTTAACCACATGACCAGTCTTTCTGGCTTTGAACAAGTTTCTTCAATTCTCTATGCCTCAGTTTCTCTATGGGTCAAGTAAGGATGATAAGTGTATGTACTTCGTAGAGTTGGTATGAGGATGAAGTGTGATCATAGAATTAAACACTTAGAAAACAAGCTGAACATAGTTCAGACACTGTAAGCGAAGTTATTTAAAAATTCCCACACTCGTGAAAGATCTACTGTAGGCAGACACTGACACTGCAAAGAGGAAAAAGTTACAGCCTGTGTTCCCTTGGCATTTCCACCTAAAAGTCTAGACCTTAGACTTCTTGTGAAGTGACCTATGATTGTATTTGATTTCGGAAAATCAGAAATCATGTCACACTGCAGACTCATTATTAATGGATAGTAAGGAAAAATCTTTGAGCCTTTTCATGGCCGTTGCTGTGAAATATTTCTTCTATCTTATTCTAGATTATCTGGTTACACCCTGTCAAGATCTTTTGGGATCCTGATTGTATTTTCCAGGATTTTGTTTTCCCATCCAATCTCTCATATGTGCCTATGAGAAGCTTCCATCAATACTGGCAACCAAGTCATTTATGAAACAGAAGTAGAACAGAATCAAAGGCAGAGCCTGTCACAACTCATTAGAGAGCCACCTTTGGGGAGTCACTGATGCAGTTAAGATCCACCTAACTCTACTCACACCCAGAACATACCTTAATCTTGTTAATAAGAGCACCATGAGAGGCTTTTTCATAAGCCTAGTATAAATCCCAATGTCCATTATTAATTTATATATCATGACTTGCCTGGTAATCCTAATTCTATGAGAGAGAGAGAGAGAGGTGGGGGAGAGAGGGAAGGGGGGGAGAGAGGGAGAGAGAGACAGAGAGAGAGAGAGAGAGAGAGAGAGAGAGAGAGAGAGAGGGAGGGAGAGAAATCATAATTGAGTGCAATTGTCCTCAGGGAACCTATGCTGATTCCTAGTCATTACTGTCTTCCCTAAGGGATCTCAGAAACCCTTTAAATAATCACATATAATCTAACTAGGGATTAATACTAAATGTGCCTTATTTAGTTTAAGATATACTTCTGTTTCATTTTGAAAGTTGGGACTTTATTTTTTTGTCGCCAACTGTGTCTCCACTATTAACTGCCAAGACAGATAATGATGGCTTAGAAATCTCATTTACAAACTCTCTCAGAGTTTTGAAATCTAATTTTTGGAGACCTCAATACTTGAAACATTTCAAGGTATTCATTCCAAACACCTCATTTAGTTTGCTTTCAATTACTCTTCCCTGATGCTTTTCTATTCCTCTCCAATCTGAAAATCCCTCTTGACAGGAAAGTTGGCAACAAAATCTGTTATTACACCACTAACCTGAAATTGATAACTTCATTTGTATTTTTGCTAAAAAATAACTTTGATACTTTTGAAATATGTTTTATATTTTTGTAACCTCTATTCTTAATGACTTTAGTCTTCAAGACCATTATTCCAGGTCTAGGACCCTTGTATGTTAGCTAAGTACTGGTCCTTCTTTTGCACATTCAACAATTCCTTCTGCAGATATCTGGAGAGAGTCTACTATTGGCCAGGCACTGTTCTAGGCACTGAGGATGCAGAGGGGAGTAAGAGAGTCATGTTCCTTGACTTACCCCTTAAAGCCTGGTATAAATCTGATAATTGGATTTATCTTCCCACTTGTTTTCCAGCTGAGGATAGCTTTCCTCCATGTGCTGTGCTTTTAATTTTTGGACATCATCTAGCTCTTTGAGATGTATTTTTAAGTTAGAGTCCTGGAATCTTAGAACAATTTTCACTTTTATCCTTGAAATTTCTTGAAATCAGCCCTCTGAATTTCCAAGTCAATGTCTGACATTTTTTTCTAGCATTCCTTCCTTTAATGTTGGTCTAATTTTGCAAAGCTAAAGACAGCAATGAGGGACTAAGGAGCTTTGTCATAATTCGCACAGATGTCGGCACATGTGGTGGTTGAACCCAACCTTTCTGATTTTTTGTTGTTTTGGAGGTGGTTTGTCCCTTTTAAAAAAAAAAAAAAACTATTTGATGATAATTATGCAAAGATTATTTATGGATTTCTTATATCACCAAGATATAACAAAAATGTATCTTTCTTATAAAATAAGGTATATGATATAATAAACCTCAAGAGGTTATTAGGGTTTACACAAATATAAGAAGAAAGATTTTTCTGCACATGACAATATTTTTTGTTGCTCATTTAAAGTTTCATCTCTGTTCTAGGAATAACCCTGGCCTCGTCTACGCCATCCTTTTTATATGGACCTGGGGCCTGCTGCAGTTTCCACTCGACCTTGCAGGTAAATGTCTAGATATTTTCTCAAAGAAACAAAAAATTGCAACTCTTGATTATAATGAAACTAAGGGAGAATTTGAGAGAATTATCATTTTTATCTTTTGCTATGTCAGTGTTAGTTCCAGTTCAGTTTAGACACAAAGTAGATTAAAAGTTAGAAAAGCCATGTGAGATTCACTCTGGTACATGATGAGTCTGAGATAGCTGAGTGCATAAGAGCACAGCTTCACCTTCACCTCACAGAGTGGTTCCATCATCTAAGTTTGTAGAGCCTCCTGCAAATTAGTTAACACATATGTATGTCAGTTCTTCATCCCCAGAATGGGAATGATCATCATAGGAGCTAGGGTTGAGGGTTCTCTTGAGGACTAAATCAGATATAGTTTGTAAAGTGCTTAGCACAGTTGCTAGTATATAAATGTTATCTCGATATTTTTAAAGGGTCATTTTCATGCCTTTGTCAGGCCTATGTATTGGAATATCACAGCAAGTAAAAGAAGCTTCAGGGCCATATGGAAAATTAAAATTTTCCTCAGTAGTGGCTCTAGAAATCCCACTGGTCTTCTTTTAATAAAGACATAAACCCCTAAGACTTGGCAAATAAATTGTTTTCTAGATATTTCATACCAGTGATGATCAAGAGCTGCATTGTCTAATGGTATCCATCAGTCAAACGTGGCTATTGAAAAATTACAATTAATTAAAATTAAATAAAACTAGAAGTACAGTTCCTCAGTCACACCAGCCACATTTCAAGTGCTCAATTGCCACATGTGTCTACAGTAATAGACAGCGCAGATACAGAACGTTTTTACTGTCCCACGTTCTATGGGACAGCACTGATATGGAGTTTTCCTGTAGCTTCCAGGAACACTGAAATCTTGATTTGGGAATTCTTCTGGATCCTACTTTACTTTGAAAATTCTAGGATTCACTGGTTACATTTTCCCTAAGTCTGTCTTATTTGGTATGACATCCTACCCCAGGATTAGAATTAACCTTAGGGCAGGAATATTTAATTTTTTAAAACCTTTTTTTGGCTCACTTTGACGGGCCCAGAGGTTTCAGAGGCCATTTTAGACTTAAACATCTACTTTTCTGAAACAAAATTACCACCAGAATAGATGAAATGAATGGCTGTAGATTTACCTAATTACTAGTAAATAATTACAAACAAATGTATGCCAATAACAGAGAGAGACAGAGAGAGAGAGGGAGAGATTTTTCATAATGTGCCCTAGAAGGTATCCTATAGCCATTGGTCAGCTGGTGTGTTCTGACAGAATATTAGGCACCAACAGTCTGGATGTGAAACGATACTCTCAGGGGGTCCTCTAGAAGTCTTTCCTGACCCTAACTTCTTTGGAAAAGCTATTGATCTTATGTTAGTTTTTCTTTTGTTATTCATTCTGTTGGTCATCACCCTCCCATATCTTGTGGTTTATAGCCTTGCTAAGAAAATTTTTATTTAAGAAAGAAATTGTGTAAACTTTCAGGGGTGATAATGTTATGCAGCTGTTTGAAAAACAAAGACCAAATGTTACTTCTGACTAAATTACTATTGTATTTTCCAGCAAGCAGGGCATGACGTTCATATCAAAGCAGCTTCATAATATTTGCTGGCTTTAGTAGACAAGGCACCCTTTGTTTGAAAACTCCAAATGAAAGGCGTCATTATTATTAAAGAATTATTTTCTGCCCTTGACCCCAAATTAAATTCACATTTTAGAAATTAAAACAAAAAGTTTCATGTGTTGATTGGACCTCCTTTTGTTCAACTGGAAAATCAGTAATTATATCCAGTTTTTCTTATAAACTGTGAACCAAAACCATGAGGAATTAGACAAAATAAAATAACAATGGCATTTGTTCGGGATTTTTTTTACCACCTTCAGAAAAATACATTCAATGTGAATGAAGTTTGAATTTGAATATAAGTGCTAGAATTTTCACAGCATGATGGACACATAGGGTCAAGTAAGTTGACCAGTGAACAGGTAGATCTCAGAGAGGTTCCAGAAGGACCGGGGGCTCGTGTACTCTGCTTCTTCTCCACACTTGGCCATCAGCAAAGTCCTTCATTATCCAGAGGGAAAGATAATGTGAGAAAGAAGAAGGGGGCCAAGGGTGTTATTTCAATGGAAATAAATGAATCAGAGAATAAGCCCCTCTCCTCACAGATATCAGTCTCCCAGTTTTCAGAGAAGGAAACTGAGGCCCAGGCAGATTCAGTAACTTGCCCAGCATCTTCCTGCTAGAAAACAAGGAAGCCAAGGAGAGGCAGGCAGGCTCCCTGACTTGAGACCTGGAGCACCGGCTGGGCTGCCTCCCAGCACCTGTAGACCCCAAGGACAGGCAGGGAGGTTTCCTCTGTTCTTTATCCTCTCTCTCTGGGTTAATTGTGCGTTTCCCAGTGTGAGGACTACAGGGCGATCTGCATGTTTTATGTGGATGTAAAGCAGAGGGCTGGCTTTCTTTGGTGTGTCTGACTGGAAACATAACATGTCAGCTGGGACTATAAAATGACCGAGGGTGTTGAATGGCAGGGTGGTTTCACCGGTTCCGACAGAATGACGCGACAGAGTCACTCCCGGTCGCGAACTAGCATAGCACCCATTGTTGAAAACTTGTTCCCATTTCATTGTGGATTACTTTTTGACATTTCAGAGAGAGACATTAATTGGTCTGTCCTGTGTTTTCAGTACAGCACGACGTGTGCCCCTCGTCTTTTAGAGCGAGGGCGCTCCCCAGCATGTTGTTTTGCCAGCATGGTGCCGACCTGTGGAACATTGGAATCACTGTCTTCATACAAGACGGCCCCTTCCTTACCGTGCGTCTCGTACTGATGACCTATTTCAACGTGATCAACCAGATGCTGGTGTTCTTTGCTGTGAAGAATTTCCTTGTGGTGGTGTTACACCTCTACCGCTTGGTTATCTTGGTCTTGGTTGTCCGTGCCTCCTTGCAAAGCCAGCCACAAGTCCTGCGAGGAGAGACCAGTGGTCCGGCTGAAGCAGCTGACAGAGGGGTCTCACGTGGGGACTGGGAGGGAGACTCCAAGGAGGGCGTGGCCATGCCTTTGCAGGGCTTGTCTGTCACCTCTGAGGATTCTTACCCCACACCATAGTTATTTATTGACAGCAGCATGCAAGTGAATTATTTGACTTGACAGTTTTTCTTACAAACAGAATCTCCTTCTTCCTTTTTTAAAAAACCTTGCCTATAATAATTTTCAAAAGAACAACATAAAAAACAATCTTAAACCGGTCAAAACAATATCAGTGGAGTCACTTTAAAATGGAGCTGGAGGTGACATCCGGGAGGAACTGCCTTGCAAGTCTGATGCCTCACACTTTGGAAGGTTACAACCACAAAACAAAACAACCTTTGGACGGGGCCTAAAGCAACGTTGTATCCCCCCCAAAAAACTATTTGCAAGGATAACAAGAAAGTAGATATTCTGACTATCGGACTTATAGCTACCTGACCAAAAATTGAAAACCTTGTTTAGCATTAGCATCAGTGTGTTATGTTACGCGCACCTATAGAAATGCCTTCCTTCTGTTGGTGTAACTGTTCTCCATCCCTTTCTCATAAATACCCTTAGTCATTGTCTCCTCATCAGAGCACTATTTGGGCTCCCCACCGAATCAGTGCTTTCCAGATAGCGATTTTTATTGATTTCAAATAAATGTTTGTTGCCTTTCACTTTGAAAGGGTTTTTAGCTTTAGGTTATCAAAACAAAGCTGAGAATTTTTTTTTTAACTGAATGGAAAGAACTTTGATTAGTGGCCATGGCTACGACTTCTGTGTGATGGTATCAGATGTTAGAGTTGTTCAATGACTAAGTGATTTGTTTGTCTTGAACAGTTTGAAAAGCTGTGGCCCAGGTTACAATGACATGCCCTCAGGAGATTCAGTGCAAACGAACTGTCCCAGCTGTTACCTGAAAACAGAGAAGCTTTGAACTTTGGCTCCATTGTCAGACTATCTCATCTGATCTTTTCTGCAATGTCCCTCTCTGACATTTAAAAAAAAAAGTACATTCTGTGAACGCAGAACAAATAAAGGATAATGTGTCTTTAAAATTACCTCAGTGTGGGCTAGAAACAGTGAAAATCTCTGCCTCGCTACCATAGCATGGAGAGCCCTCTTCATTGCTGCACAGACCTTCCCAGAAAATCATTTTTCTGGGCTGATGTGGTGTTCTGTCATGGCGCATATGCTCTTACAGAAATTTTATTGCTTTTGGCTTAGGCACTGCAAAATTCACAGCAAGCCATTTCAGTTAGAGATCTACTGGTTGCGAGGCAGAAAGTACTGGTAATGCTAGTAAAGTCACAATTTCCACTCTGAGCGTGATTTGCAGTATTTGTCAGTATTTTTCTTAACTGCACTTCACCGTTTTCTGTATAGCCAAGTCGAATTTTGGGAGTTGGTGCAAGGAAACGCTGAGTCAGTGAATAATGGGGTTTCAGGCCCTTTAAGTGTTACCATAGTTTTTGGTGTGTGCCAGCGTCACGGCAGCCCCTCTGAGCTGCCACAACAGGACACAGCCTTAGGTCTCAGGAAAGGGACTGGTGATGGAGGCTTGCATCAGCCTTACCCATGGCCCATGGCCTTCGATTAGTGATCGGGGTCAGAATACGTATGGTGCAGCGTTATGGAAATCAGGACATTTGCCTCTCTTCTCTGCGTTAAGAGTTCATTTTTCTGATATTGATATAGTCACACTTTTCTTTTATATATTGCAGTATTTTCCAGATGGAGGTGATTCAGAACCTTTTCTTTCTTATTTTTGCTTTTAAACATTTAGTGTGAAAGATACCTGGCTATATCAGATAATTGCATGAGGTAAACAGTTCCAAAACTATTCTTTTGGGGCTCAAATCATGGTTCCTTCTTATTATCCTCAGGAACTCAGAGAGGCTGAGATAACACAGCATATAACCTTAGATTAGGTGTGACTTATTGGCAATTAATTGGGACAATTTTATCTATAAATCTGTGTGACATGATATCTGTTCAAAACATTTGATAAAACATTTCATAAGCAATCTCTGTGTTTATACAGAGAAATCAGTAATTTCCAACTAATGTGTTCTTCAGTGCCTGATACCCTGTTTCTATTTCTTTTCTTCCATGTGTTTCTCATTTTAACAATACAATTGTAAAGTTACACATGAAACTAATGGGGTGCATTTATAATTTTCCATAATAATTTTACGAAAGATCAGGAAATCGTATCTATATAAAGGAAGAAACTTGACAACTTTTAAGGGCATGTTATTTAAAATGCTTCACAACTGAAAGCAAAATAATAGCTGCTATTTATAAAAATGCCTCGGCAGAGTCTGTTTTTATGTTGACTATTTTATGGTGAATGTTTTCCTCCACAACATGTATGTGCTACTTATTACTGCAGATTTGCTCATGGCATACTTTTCATGTTTTAATTTTTTTCCAGCAAAACAAACAGTGGGGCTCTAAAAATAGATCAGTATAAAGTAATACGGGCTGTTGCAAGGATATTTTTAAATGCTTTCGAATCTAAGACTTGGCACAGCTTTGTGAATGAGTTTCTAGTATTTAAGTGAACTATTTTGCAATTAACATTCCTCCAAAGGCCTGGGAAATATGAAGTTTAAAGCCTAGCTTCACTTAGAGTGCCAAGAAGGCAGAGGGCACCCAGGACCATCGCAGCAACTGATGGTGAGAAGAATAGAAACATGCTCTGGCAACATTTTCCAGGAAAATCTAGTAGGGGCGTCATTTGTTAACCTAACTGCCCATGCTCCAACTCTTTTGAAATTATTATTCTTATTGTAGAAAGAAAATCTATATTCATTTAGCTCATTTCAAAATAAAACTTAAGTGCAAGTTGTATTCCTAGCACCCCTCATGAAAAGCCAAAAATTTATTTAGTTACTTAATTATTTTTAGTAGAATGCTAAACATGGTGATATTTGAAAGCATCCAAGTGTTTGCTGTAAAGTGGCTAGAATATGCTGACATCCTGGGACTTGTGTCCCTTTAATTGGTAATAAGAGAGGTGATCCCGATCATCTGTGTGATGTAATGCAGGCCATACCTCTGAACCATTCTATGTAGCTCCCTGCCACCGAAGAAAGTAGCTTATTTGTTATCGCTGTTTTATTTTAATTTCTTGACTAAAGCTCAGTCAAATGTCCTCCCTCAAAACATGGTTCACTTGTAAGGAAACACAATGTACATGTTTTTGTGATGCTGTGTAAAAACTCACCTCATAAACATTTTGTGGGTTTTCTTCACCCTTTCTAGATTGGTTTCAGAGAACATAACTTGACATTGCAAGATTAGTAAACTGTCTCTGTCTTTGATAATGTTGTTAATTCATATTTAAGCTGAAACAGATAACATACAAAAATAAAAATTTGCATTGGCAATAACATTTTTTTTAATCTTCCCAAATGAAGATTGCTACACAAATGTATCATTTGGCTCTGTTGCTGTTTCACCAACATGCAGCAGCACTTCAGGTCTCATATCAGAAAGATAGGCTAAGAAATACCAGGACTCACCATTGTAATATTAATTGTTAATAGCAATTTTTCAAAGCATTGGAAGGCGTGCATGGTAGGTGCACATGGTTTAGGGTTTCCCAGGTTTCAGAGCTCAACACTGACTCTTACCATGTTTGGCATTTAATCTCCATGACTCTTAATCAACTCTCCTGCTAAAAGAAAGAATTGCAAGAGGCCAAGTCTGTGTCCACATTCACTCTACTCTAGTGCCAGGAAAGTGAGATACTGAAATATTACAGAGCCTTGGAGAGGTGAGTGAAAAAGCAAACAATTGAATTACAAGGAGAGATTGTTACTCTTTTTCCAATGTCAGACTTTGTGTTTTCACTTAATGGACATTCTGATCCACTCTCAGAAAGATCTGATTTGGGATTAAACTACAGCTGGAGGATGTTTATAGCTCTGAGACTTCAAATAACGTTCCATATGACAGGAGTAACTCTAAACAACATTTGAATAACAACTGCTATGGCGTTATATATTATGAGTGTCCAGCCTCTATTTTATAAGAATATTTTCTCTGAATTATTCATATTTATAATATTTTGCTATGAATGACCTTTGTATTTTGTTTTGTATATATAAAGTAGGTTTGCCTACAGCTTTATCTCAATGTCTATTTTTTGCTTGAATTTCTTGTCTTTGTTCTCTACTGTAATTCACTTCATTTAGTTTTTAAGCTCTGGTTAAAAAAAACTGATCTATTTAGAGTATGACTAAAGTGGCATTTCAAACTAGTGAGGAAAGACTGACCAATTTTATAAATGATGTTGGGAAATTTTGTGAACCATCTGGAAAAAATAAAGTTAGATTTTTATCTCACGCAATATATAGAAATAAATTCCAGATGGATTAAAGATCTAAATGTAAAACTGAAAACTATAAAATATTAGAAGAAAATATAGAAGAATGTGTCTTTAGCATTTGCAGAACGGGAACAATCTTTCAAAGCAAAACATGAACCTCAGAAGCTTTGAAAGTGGAGATTGACAGCTTTTCCTATCTAGGGGTTTAAAATTTATTAGTCACCAAAGGTATCATGAATACATTATTATTTTTTTCTTTCCTGGTATAGAAATTAGAAAGGAGAAACCAACTTTATTTTTTTTGTAGAAAATTGAGTGTTGAACAAACAAGGAAAGCATATAAAAACCAAAGAAACTATTAAGATAAGCTAAAATCCTGAAAAAAATCAATGATTTTTCTATATATAAACAAGCACCACATAGAGTACATATCTGAACAATAGACTTACATAAAACATGAACTAGAACTTAAAAATTGAAGAACAATAAACCTAGTAAATGTACAAGATCCATGTGAAGGAAAATTTGAAATGATTTTGAGGACCATCAGTGAATAATTTAACAAATGAAAAGATATATTCTGTTGGAGAGTGGTAAGGAGACATTTTAAAATGTATCAATTTATCCTAAATTAATGTATAAATTTAAAACAATCTTTTTAATAATATCAATAAGATTTAATTTTATTTACCACCCAAGCTGATTTTAAATATTTTATGATAAAACAAGCATGAAAGATTACCTGGAAAATACTAATAAGAGAAAAAAGCTGAGAGAGAGAGAGAGAGAGCTCTCTGTATATTTAAATGTATTATAGAACTACAAACCAAGATAATTTGATTTTGTCAGGCAAAAGAATAGAACAGAATAAGGTCAAGAAATAGACTAAATTACATAAGGATTTTGATATATGATAAATCATGAGGGAGTGATAGAGTATTATAAGTGGTTTAAGATTTTTAAAATATCAGACTGGACCCTTACCTCATTCCTCATCTCCAAAACATTTCAGATGGATCAAAGAATTAAATACAAAAATTAAAAAAATAGAAAACTTTGCTTTTATATTTGCAATGTTGAGAATATTTTCTAAGCAAAATACAAAAGAGATCATAGACATAGACAATTCATAAATTTCAAGTTATAAAATTAAACTTATAACATCATAAAAATGCCATAAGTGAATTCACAGATTAAACAAACTGGGTAGATATTTTTGCAACAAATGTAATAACACATTAGTTTTCTTAATGAGAAAATTAGGAAAACCAATTGAAAAAATAAAAATAAAAAATACCCATTGGGATAATGAGCAAAATATGTAAGTATATGATTCACGAAAAAAGGAATAGTTATGGAAATGCAAATCAAGCCACAATGAAATGCCATTTCTCAAATGCAAACTAAGCCACAAGATACCATTTTTGAATCATCAGATTGGCAAAGATACAAAAATATTTTAGAATGCTGTATTAGAGGGGATCAAGGGAAGCAGGCATTCTTATTCATTGCTAGTGAGGATGCAAATTGTTACAACTTCTTTGGAAGACAATTTGGCAATATGAGTCAGAATTAAAAATTCATTTATCATCTGAGCCAGCAACTCAACTTCTAAGAATGTATTCTACAGATAAATGTATGCAAAAATGTGTGTATAAGTCTGTTCAGAGCAGTATAGTATCTACCAATAGTAGTTGCTGTAGTAGCATCGATAGGGTCATTATTAAATTTTGGAACATTCATACTACATATTACCATGTAGCTTTTAAAAAGAATGAAGTAGAGCCATAAGTCCTGATAAGGAACAATCACAGATTTTTGTTTTGTTTTGTTTGGGTTTTTTTTTTTTTAGGTAAGAGTACAAACCATGATGTTACTATGTCATTCTTTTTATAAATGTTATCCATTCCTTTACAGATGGCTATTAAGTGTATGAAATGTTGTCCAAGTTTCCAATGACCATGGACATTCCCATCTTTTCCTTTTTTATTATATGTTTATGCTTTTTATAGGTTAAAAGTTTTTTAAAGATTTTATTTATTTATTTTTAGAGAGAGGGGAAGGGAGGGAGAATGAGAGGGAGAGAAACATCAATGTGTGAGAAACATCAATTAGTTACCTCTTGTACCCTCCCTGACCAGGGACCAAACCCACAACCCAGGTATGTTCCATAACTGGGAATCAAGCCAGGAATCAAGCCGTGATGTTTTGCTTTGCAGGATGGTGCCCAACAAACTGAGCCACACCAATCAGAGCCATAGTTTAAAAGTTTTAAGTGTGTGTTCTTTTTATAATTTTTAAAACAATTATTATTTTTTAAATATTTTATTTATTTATTTTTTAGAGAGGGAAGGGAGGGAGATAGAGAGAGAGAGAGAAACATCAATGTGCGGTTGCTGGGGGTTACGGCCTGCAACCTAGGAATGTACCCTGGCTGGGAATCGAACCTGGGACACTTTGGTTCCCAGCCTGCGCTCAATCCACTGAGCTATGCCAGCCAGGGCTAAAACAATTATTAATAAAAAGAAACCTCACCAACTTACAGAGCCTACTATAGTGTACAGTTACTCTGATATCATTAACAAAAACACTTCAATCACTTTCACCAAAGAAAAACAGTTAGCCATTATAACTAAGGATGATTTTCAGATGCTTTAGATAAATCAAAGGTTTAAACCATGTCAAATACTGCTTGCCCTATGAAACATCAGACCTAGGGAAATAAAATAATGACTAGATTTTTTAAAATTTAATTTTTATTGTATTTTTTCCATTACCATTTAGTCCACTTATACCCCCATCCCCCAGCAATCACCATACTGTTGTCCATGTCCATGAATCTTTTTTTGTTTTTGCTCAGTCCCTCTAGCCCCTAACTTCCCTCCCCCCACTAGCTGTCATCTGCTCTCCATCTATGAGTCTGTCTCTGTTTTGCCTATTAGTTCAATTTGTTCATTAGATTCCACCTATAACTGAAATCATATGGTATTTCTTTTTCTCTGATTGACTTATTTCACTTAGCATAATTTTCTCCAGGTCCATCCATACTGTTGCCAATGGTAAAATTTTCTTCTTTTTAATGGCTGAGTAGAATTCCAACCCTTTTGCCCTGTTGGTGGGAATGCAGACTGGTGCAGCCACTATGGAAAGCAGTGTGGAGACACCTCAAAAAATTAAAAGTGGATCTGCCTTTTGACCCAGTGATTCCACTTCTGGGAATATATATGAAGGAACCAAAAACACTAATTTGAAAGAGCATAAGCACCACCCCTATGTTCATTGCAGCATTATTTACAATTGTCAAGCTATGGAAGCAGCCCAAGTGTCCATCAGTATATGAGTGGATGAAACAACTATGGGACATTTACACAATGACTAGATCTTTAAGACCACAAAAAATCCAACTGACTAAAACACATTGGATGTTGATGAGTACCATGGAGATACTTTGGAATGACCACTCTGATGCTTTCACCCTCTCTGACATTTATGGAGAGACCAAAAAAAAAAAAAAACCATAGAAGAATTTCACATTGAATTATAGTTAAGCTGATTTCCCCTGGAGAGATGAAGAAGGGAAGAAAATCCCGAGAGAGAAAACTTCAGAAAGAAACTGTGTATCTGTTTCCAAGTTCATATTCATAGTGCGTCTAACTCGTGTGTATGTAAGCTTTTTAGATTTTTGTTAAATATTTACTGACTTTACAATTGATTGTGATAAGTGATCAAATGGATCATATGCAAATCTCATCAAATTAATGAGGGAAACAAAAATTCCTAAACCAAACATATGTCAGATATCATATAGTTTTTATATCCAAACTAAAAATTTTGGGCAAGGAAAATTGGATCTACAAGACAAAATATGTTTTCTCTGTGGATGCTGTTGTTCAGCTTCTGCCAAGCACATAGCTGGAGAACTCAGATGGTGGTGGTTCTGGGATCTTGGGGGTTGTTTCTACTTTCTGGCAAAGAATGTTCTTCCCTATTACTCACAGGTTCCCATATGACCTGAGTGACAGCTAACAGCTGGGTTGAAAGCTATAATTGTTTCATCAGTTCTCTTGGTTTCAACAAACTCCTATAACTAACAGTTTTTATCGGTATCTACTTTCAACCTTTCCTGGACTCCATGCCTGAACTTGCATCCCCTTTCCTGGATATTCTGCAAGCATCACACACTCAATATATGTAGAACACATATCTTACCACACTCTGTGCTACATATAATGCTTAGCAGCATCTCCAGCCACACGGGCACCCATGAGAAAACTGACCCTTGGCTTTTCTTTCTTATCCCTCCTACTTAAAGTAGTCTGCAAGAATTTTCAGTTCTGTTGCTTATAATTCCTTTCAGTCTTGAAGCTACTCTCTCTGTTTCAACTGCTACTATCCTAATTTAGGGTCTCATCATTTACTGCCTCAGTGACTGCCATCCTTTCCCAATTGGTCATCCAACCTCCTTGGTAATACTCTGTAATACAAGAGGAGACTCTCCCCCTCAAAAAACAGAATTTATTTATAAAAAGTTGTATATTCATTCTTACATGTTTAAACTTCAGTCACCTTCAAAGTATTCTCCATTTGATACAATACACCTATCAAGACATTTTCTCCACTGCTCAAAACAGTTTGGGAACTTGTCACTTTTGATGTCTTTTAGTGCTTCTGCCATTTTTTGTATTTTTGTTTGTTTCACCTCCTCCGGTTGGACAAAACGTTTCCCTTTGAGAACATTTTTCATCCAGAGAAACAAAATAAAGTCGCGCAGGTAAGATTGAGTGAATTGAGAGGATTGGGCATGGGGGTTGTGCTGTTTTTGGTCGAAAACTGCTGAACACTCAGTGTACTGTGGGCAGGTGTGCTCATAAATCACTCGTCATGAAATGGGCAAACGTGCTGAAAGAGTCTTCAAAGACACTTCACTGAAGCTGAGCACAGCCTCTCACAACAACACCAGCTGGTACACTGATACAGGTGGATTCCTAGAATACTCACGTAGTGTGGGAAACATGTACTACATGGGGCCTGCCCACCAGATGATTCCAGGTTTTGGAGGTTCCACCTTGTATTATTTCAAACCGCATTCAGAGCAGCTCTGAAATGCATAATTGATCATATGTCTCTTTTATTTAAGGCACACTGACAATGCCTCCATGCCAACAAGATCAAGCATAAAAAGTCCCAGGGAAATCATTGAGCACCTTTCCCAAGCTGGCTCTCACCTGACTTTTCAACTTTGTTTCCCATCACAGCACACACACACACAGACACAGCTGCCACCATAACAAACTACTCAGGCTCCCCTAAACTGGCCATTGTGTATTCTTTATATTGCTATATGTTTGTGTACGTTGCTACGTCTTTTTTCAGTGATGTCCTCCATTGCCACCACTCTGTTATTGATTCCTGTTTGGTCATCTCTCACCTCTCGTGGGCAGCCCATTTCGCCATCCAGAGTTGACAGGGGAGGAGGAGATTGTTCTGTACCCCATGGGAGCCACAAGGGAGTGAGCATGTGCATCGTCTGAAAGCAGAGACACTCTCTAGTCCTGGATCCCTGATTTCTAGGGCTTCCTTTGAGGAAGCAAAGCTGATGAGGACACCAGGTAAGACAATGAGAATGAAGAGCTGTGGAATTTATCACTTATCATGGTCTTGGACCAGGGTCTGCAGGATAAGCAACAGGTCAGTGGTCCCCTCTTCTTCTCCAGTCTGGCTGAACTAAGAAGTTCCTCCCATATTTACTAACCTAAGGGCTTCTATTTATATTGCTTTAGTGATGCCTTCCACTGCTCCTTACAAAGATTCTCCCTTCTAGCAATAGTTCCCACTCAGTAGTCACCAACATCAATGAAAACTCCCACAAAAGCTTCAGAAGGCTTAGCTCAAAGACCACACCTGCCTGCTTCCAGAACTGACTCTTCTTTACTGTGTGTTCATAGCATTTTGTACTTTTCTCTGTCTCAGTATTTATCATAATATATGTAACAATTTGTTTACATGCCTGTCTCCACCAAGCCTGTGATCTGTCTGAGGGCACAAGCTGTATCTTATAATAACCACACAGCTCCAGACAGGCTGATATTTTGTCTGTTCCCAGCATTCACCAAGCTTCTCTGAGTCTCCAGACTTTGTTCCTGCAGGTGCTTCTTCCTGGGCCAGCCCCTAGCTCCACCTCCCATTTTCTGACAGCTGGATTCTTCTTCTCGTTGGGATTCCAGTTTAAATGCAAGATCTTTAGAGATGTCGCCACTGTCCCCTCTCCCAGTAATCTCCATCACATTGATTTTTATTGTATTCCTACCATTTATCACTAGTCAACATTATCTTTACTTTATATGTTTATTTATTTACTGTCTATCCAACCTATAATGTAGAGGTCAATGGCATCTGTCTTGTTTATCTCTGTGTCCCCAGTAGCTAGCTTGTTTAGTACATTGTATTTTAGTACATTATATTTTCTGTGCATACATTTATATTTTCTGTTTAGTACATTATATTTTCTGTGCATATTTATACCTATAATTCTTTTACAAAACTAAATTCATACCACGTATATTCTGTTTTATTCATTTATTATCCTTTCTTAAGGTTTTCCTAACGTTAACTGGTCTTGAGAACATAATGCTACCTACTCCTCAGTGTGAAGGTAGGAAAAGACCTGACTGTCAAACACCCGAGGCTCTCCCAGCCATCGCCCCCTTGCCAGTCTGCCTTTGGTGCTGTAAAACCCTTTTCTTTCTGGCCTCCTCTGCTTGGCTGGTGATAGGTTCCTTCTATATCTACGGGTCTGTTTCATTCCTTCACTCCATAATTGTACAGGTTTTATTTTGTCCATTTGGACTAATCTCTCCCTTTGCAATTTCTCTCCCATCAATGGCCCCACACCAGCTTTCCCCCAAACGCCCTTCCCACATTTCCAAGCAGATGCTCCTCTGGCACTTCCAGTCCAACACGTCCACAGTTGGTTTGGAAATAGGTCCTCTCCCAATTTAGTGCCTTTTCTTGAACCCTCAATTTCTGTTCTGTTCATAGAGCCACCATCATTTCAGTCATTTTGGCTCAAGCATTTTGATTGACTCCTCATTCACACATTTGCTGAATCTTATTTCTTGTTTTGCATAATGAATATAATTTGTTGCTTTCTTTGATCTTATGTCACATGTGTTCAGTGTAAGATTTCAAACATACAGGACAGTAAAAGGAAGAGAGTAACAATCACATGAACGTCCATCTTACTACAATGTTCATCATGAATACTTTGGAGGTCATTCTTTGATGAATCTTTTATTTCATATAGAAAAAGAGATAGAGGATAGATAAATAGATAGTAGATAGGTATAGTGCACATAAATGGAATGATGTACTAATTTAATATTTAAGAATAAAAACAGCACAAAAGTTACAAAAATTGTGGCTTACTTTAAATTTGTTTGGTGAGTAATTTCAGCTTCCACACCTGTCAGTGTTGCCCCTGTGAAGGCATGCATAACTTCATGTGGAGAGAGGAAAAGTGTCTACATTTCAGGCCTTATGTGAACTTGAAATTTGTACAAAACGGTGACATGATAAGCTCTGAAATTGGGACCTTGTTTTATTCATTCTTCTGTGTCCCACACAGACTCTCATGGAACACGTGGAACAATTCTGGTCCTATGAATGATCAGTGGCATCAACAAATATCCTTTATCACCCTCTATATACAAGCCAGTGCTAGATGTGTGAGGTATACACAAACGGATAAGACATTGCTCCTGCTTTTGAGGAAATTTATATCCATGGTTTTTCAAAAAAAAAAAAAGCTACTATAACCTCCATATACTTTGGTCCCTACCACCTCTCTTCATGCCAGTGAAGGGCTTGCTTTGGTTCTCTGTGGGTTTTGTGTAGAACCTGATGTACCCAGCCTTGCTCCCAACGTGAACTTTGAAACTTGAGAGGGATGCAAACAAGAAAGGAGATCTGAGAGGGCTGATTTGAAAGGAATGAAAGTTGTTTATTTTTTGAAATACGTTTTGTAGGTTGATGGCTCTTGATCACTGTGGACTGGCCACTGTAAGATCCCTTGAACGCTACAAGAGCTCATCTTGCACTTGTAATGATTTTGGCTGTATACTCTGCTATCTTCTGTTCAAAGGATGCAGCTATTCTGGAGAGGCTTCTGCCTGAACCCAGCCATTCTTCTATGCTTAACATGGTGGGACACCATTCATGTGAAAGCACCATGGATGGTTTAAAAGCATCGAAAGGACCTTCAGAATAACATAACGTGTATTCCTAGCAGATGTCCAGGGTAGACGAGGCTGGGTTGTCACATGTGAGAGAGCATTGAGCTTTATTTTTACAGACTCACTGGGCTGAAGGGAAGAATACTGGGGATCATCACATTCTAGAAATCTCAGTTATAGCAAAACCATCTTAGAAGAAAGACATACTTTGTCTATACTTGAAGATTACAATCTCTTTCATTAAGTCTCTGCAAGTACTTTCCAAAAAGTTTAAAATTTTACTTAAGCCATACATGGCATAAAAGCCTTAGAGAAAATGCTAGTTTGGGGAACATGCCAGTCATGTTTTGAGAGCAGATGTCCACCATGTCTCTCTTTGGGGAGGCAGCCCATTAAGCTGCATGCTGCTGAATCAGTCGTGACAAAAAATTCATCTAGCCCAGTTTATTCTGGCTTGAGAGTCAGCAGCATGAGTGGCAATGGCTGGTATTTCTGGATCTGGCGTTGCTTCTACTTTAGAGACTGTTGAGTCAGACCTGACTGCACTCACAGACATCTCTGCTTCTGCTGCACATACATGCTTCTTCGCAGACTAAGCACTGGTGATCTATAGCATCCTGGTAATTTGTGTTTTAAAATTAAATTGCACACCTACCTGCACAGATGTAAAATCAGCACCAAGCAAAATAAGCTTACCCTCAAATCTTTGTGTTCTATGTTCCTCCGCAGAAGACTAAACATCCAGGCACTGATCCATTTATTATACAGAATGTGGCATCTCTGGGGATGACAGCCACATTCATCAAAGCTCCAGTCCCTCGAAAGGGATAATGTTCAGGAAATATTTGAGCAGCTATCACAGAATTCATCCTTGCCTTGTGGCTTTTCTAAAACTTAATAAAAGTCCTCTTTTCAGTCAAAATATTTCAAAGAATATAGACCTCATTTCTTCAACTTCTTGGAGAAGCCAAAGCAAACAATTATAATTTCTATTTTTTAACTTTGTGTGCCTCAAAAATGCTCTTTCACTTAGTATCATGCTGTTGACTTCCTTTCAAATGTTGCCCACACGGGGTTTTACTCAAGATAAATTCTGCTCTTTATTTGTACTTTGAGTCACATACCTTTGGTGCATCTAAGCTTGAAGGGATGTTAGATCTTACCTCTCTGAAAGCCGAGGAATAAAGGCTGGGAGAAGAGAAGGGACAGGTTGTCCTAGTTGTACTCCAGTGAGTGGCAAATTCAAGGCCAAATGGCCTGCTATAAGGACAAAATACAAACAAAACATAAAATAAAACACAAGAAAACGTGTAATTTTCTGCTAATGACATATAATATCTATAATATAAAATAATTTGATCTACCCAACATTTTAGAGTTTCTATGATTTCACATCAGTTGTTTGTTTCCATCCTCAAAACCACTCTGAAGGCAAGGTTTATTTCTTCTTAGTCCAATGAGAAAATCAATACTCAGAGGGGCCAAAAGATTGTCAAAGGCCATGTCTTTGGGCCTGAGCAGGTCCAAAGGATAAGATTCCTGAGCAGGAATGAATTACAAAATGACACCATTCCATCAGTGGGCAGCAGTGACCACAAACCAACTTAAAAATCTGAATAGGTCTGCCTTGTCCGTTGGTCTGAAATTTTCCAAACTTACCTTTGACTGGCAAAATGGTTCTGCTGTCCCTGAAAGGGGGTCCAAAGCCACTTTCCTAAAATGACAACAATGTCACCAACATAATCAAGATGGAATTAAATTACCACTCCATTTTGTTGGGCCTGAACTGCTTTGCTCGCAGCAGCTTCCATCTTTAGGAATGTAAGAGTCAGCTGCATGCCTCTTCCCAGCGAGAGAGACGTGCATCGTGCACATTTGTTCAAAGAAAACTGTTGCTGTTGCTTCTGTGGTACTGAGATTCCTTATGTCAGAGTGTTTTTCTTTTGATTTCTCTTCTTTTCTATATTTAATGGAGCTGGGAAAAATAAAACTCATTTTTCGTCCTTCCCACATTGAAGCCCATACCACATTTTCTAAGACAATTAAGATAATAAAAGAAAGTCACGGTGACAGGGAGTACGTGGGGCCTCTTACAGAAGACATTTGAGTTCCCCTGACACAGACATTGCCCCACCCTCCCCTCCCCAGCTCTTCCTCTTTCATAGAAGCCCTTGAGGTGACCTGGGATGAGAGTCAGCAGCAAGTAAAAGAGAAACTGAAACAGTAAGTCTTCCTTTCTCTTCTTTCTCTGACTTCTTCATTTGCATAAATTAAAATCTATTGTAAACTGGCTTCTTTATTTGGCATGAAAATAAGTTCTTCAAGTGCTCATTAAACGCCCAGTCACCTCATCCTGTCTTCTGCTTCCTTAACTTTTTGTCCCTCAACTTCCCATGGATAGCTCTTGTCAGACTGATAGAATTTTTTTCTATAAAACCTGAATTGGTAACCTTGGAAAGTCTGAATCACATCCAAAAGGAATTCATTACTGAGTGGGGTGACTTTGACTTTCATGAAAATGAATGCTCTGAAACCATCAGCTTTGGAAAATAATTCATTACACTTTTTTTTTTTTGGTGGTGGTGGGGTGGATAAAGTGCCTTTTATAAAAGCACCTCTTATATGAGTATCCTGCATGACCTATCTCTTATGAAAGAAAATGTTAGGACAGTCAGCTATTTGGAAACATTGTACGTGCAAGCTTTCATGCTGACTTTCAGTAAGAACAAGATGAATCATGAATACTTAAAATTTTTTTCCCCATGGTTCTGCTTAAATCCTAGCTTAATTGTTTCAAGAGTATACACCTGGGAGACAGTGTATGCAATGTGAGTTTGAGAGTTGGAGCTTCCAAGAATTGTCCAGTTCGGTGGCTGGCAGGAATATAGCTCCATAGAATTTTCAGTTCAGGGTCTCCTCTCATTGTTTGGGCAAATACTTTCATGTCTCTCTTTCTCTCAAAGCAAAACATATTCACCATTACCCCCAGTATTTTGAAGGTTAATGGAAGTTATAAAATTTTCCTCAATTTTGAAAAATTACACAGAAAAAGAAAAAATATAAGACTCGGGTATCTAATACCCAGATCAAAAAATTATAATATTTTATCCCATTTGCTTTGGGTAATTTTATATTAAATACATGAATAAAACAGAGATTAAATGAGAATCTTCCTTGTATGCCTACTCAATTGTATTCCTCTTTTTTCCTTCCCAAAGGCACACACTTTCATAAATTTGTGATATATTCTTCCAGTTTTTATATATTACTACTTATCTTTAAACATTATGTCATAGTTGAGGCAAAAAAATTCCAATTGTCCACCTAATTGTTGTTATTCCCTTTTTGCATTCTATCTGAACTCTGGTCTTAATCCAGGCAGCAGTGGCCCTGGAAGTCCATTCATTCCCCCTCTCAGGTTCCTTTGCAGCTAAAGAGTGCAGGGGTAGGTAGAAAGCTTGTGATCTAGTTTTAGTCAGGGAGGTATAAACAGAATTGTAAAAGACGGGGCTGCTAGGAAAACTATTGTTTTCTTGGTAAGAGGGGTTATATTCAGATTCATCTTTTATGGTCCCTGTCTTTGGATCTGAAGCATGGATAGGCACAGATGCAATGTGTGATGCCAAAGCTATTGTCTTGCACTCCTGAGGACTGAAGAGGAGATAGAATGAGCCATAAGCCTTGAGGAAGGGTCCCTGGTTTGCAGGTTTGAGTCCGCCTGAAAGTAATTTTTCAGGTCTCCTAGCAAATGTAGACAAATCAACATATTTACATATGTTATATATCCGTTCCCGTTCCCCTTCTGGACATAGTCATTTGTATGAATGTCCACCCCTCCCCTTTGTGGGACCTGAGAGATGGCATCTTGGAGATGCCTTCACTTGGATCACCTTCTGTTGAATTTAAGGCAAAAAGCCCTATTTGGTTAAACCACTGTTGTTACATTTCTTTAAATGCAACCAAACACAATCCTATCTGGCAATATATTATTTTGCTTTTAAGATTTTTATAGAAATGGTGTTACCTTAACAAGTTGTTCTATAATTTGCTTTTTTCGCTCAATATTATGTTTGACTTCAGTCCACTTTGATACATATCTAGCTCACTTGTTTTAAAATTTAGTTTTACAACCATTTCTCATTTTTAATTTTAATTTTATTTTAAATTATAGTTAACATTCACTATTATATTAGTTTTAGATATACAACATAGTGATTAGTCACTTCCACACCTTAGAAAGTGATCATCTCTAAGTCTAGTACCCACCTGACACCATTCATAGTTATCACAGTATTGCTGACTATATTCCTTATGCTGTATTTTACATCCCCATGACTATCCATTTCTTTTTAATGGTTATTTAGATTGTGTGTTACATTTCACCATTGTCAGAAGGTATTGTTCTGCATAGCCCATCAGACTCACCAACCCAAGTATTTATCTGGAATAGATGTATGTATGACCTTTGCTGGATCTTTCTGAGACTCTTAACTTGGGCATAAGTGGCTTTTTTTAGTGAATTTTTTAATAAATTTAAAGGCAGGTGGTTAAGGCAGTTGATGCTCCCTTATTTTCTTTCCATATTTGTTAGGCTTCTTACCAAAATGGAAACTATGATCTGAAAAAAAAGCCAAAAACATCAATAATTGAGCAAGAAAGGTTTTGATTTCCACCAGCTCCATGACAGTCCCCTCTGCTATTCTCCTTTTGGCATAAAACTCAACACCAGGTTTTTCACCTGTGGCACTATAGACATCAGAGGCTCAGTCGTTTTTGTTGTGGGGACTGTCCTATGGAACAGCCTCTCTGGCCATTACCCACTGGCCTCTACCCAGGTACCATTAACACTCCTCCCAGGTTTGACAGCCAAAAATGACTCTAGACATTGCCAAAGGTGCCTGGGTTAGGGGTGGTGGGGAAAAAAATCACCCCTGGTTGAGAACTATTGCTCTACAGTAGCTAACCTTGGAGTATTTAGGACCAACATAAATAAAGAAGCCAATGAATGTAATGGTGGGCCATATAATCTTCTTTAAAATGGCCATTTTGAGAAGGTTACTGTGGTACTTGGTTAGAGTAAACCTACATTTCAAACTCTTAAGTTGAAAAAATTAATTTAGACTATTTCTAACATCTTTGTAAAATAAAAATATAAGAAATAATAATAATCACTTTTATTCTGTGTTAGAAATTTTCCTAAATATGATACATATGCCTACTTGTTTAATCTTCCTAACCTATTTGTGATATAGTTACTATTCTATACCCATTTTATAGGTAAGAAAACTGAGACACAAGAAGGTTAAGACTTGCTCTTCATATAGATTCTCTTTAATTTTCACAACAAGCCTCAAGGTATATGCAATTACCATCATTTTATAAATGAATAAATTGAAACTGATATTAAGAAACCTAGCAAAAATCCTGTACTATTAAATTGTGAGGTAATTTTAATGTGGATTAATGTGGTTATACCCACAAACATGACACATATTAGAACTGATATATACTATCAAAGCTACTTAGCATTAAAGATATGGGGTTTTCAAGGGGGATATAGTAATTTTTTATAAATACAGGAAATTAAATTTTATAATTAGTCATAGAATATTATATTCAGGTCTCAGTTAAAAATTTTCAACGTTCTTTCTTTTTTTCTGTCTTCCTTAACCCCCATGTTCTTCCCAGTAAGGATTTAGGTAAGGCCACTAACTAGATGTTCAAAGCTAACTAGACATAATTAAATGTGGTATAAGAACATGATGTGGATCCAGAAATGATGACGAAAAAGCAGTAGAAGGACTTATACATGATAATGGAAAGGCTACAAGTGAGAATTTTTCTGTCTCATAATCAGTATGAAAAGGGAAACCTGGTCAGTTACACAGTTCCCAGGGCCCACTGGAAAAAAGAAAAAGAAAAAGAAAGAAAACTTCATTACTCAGAAGTGCTACTGTTCTTGATACTAGGATCAGAGAGGAATTTCTTGCATTGTGCCTAACAAAGTTATGTTGTAACATAGTGTATTGAACAGTGTCCTCAACAGATTTCAAACAATAAATCTAGTGATGACAAGATGGGGTGAATTATATGTCCAATACAGGGAAAGCATGATTATCAATTGCAAATCATCTTTTTTATGCTATTTGTAATTTTATTCTCTCACGAATATTCTAAAGTCATAAAATATCAAATTAAACAAGAATTTCACACATTTCTCTGAACTTATGGGAATTATTTGTGATTCTTTGCAATCTCTATCAATCTCCATTTGGTACTCCCTTTATAAGCTTTTAGACAAATTTACTTACTTTTTGATATACGTTCTTTTTGAGGGTTTTGAAAATTCCTGATTGTGTCTGTTCTCCTGAAACTACTGCATTGAGTCATTGTAGGGTGACTGTGGCTTGTGCTACTAAATAGAGATTTACGTAACTTTATTTCCCCAGCCTGCTCAATTGCTTATGTTCTGTAAGGCTCAGGACACTTTATAAATTAATAATTTTTAAAAAGCCTATAATAATAGTTGTAAAACCAGCCAAACCCACAGTGGGCAGATTTCACTTTCTGTTCCAAATTGCTAGCATAGGTCTATTAGCAACCAGAACAATGGTAAAGATTATAATGGCTTTTCTTGTATTACATCTTTAAAAGAAGATTCAGAAGGGTAGGTCGAGGTGCAAATAGCTGAGACTTCTAGTTCTTATTATAATTCAGAAAATACTGATATTTATTATTATTATTATTAACACTATTGTTATCATTACAAATAGTGAAAGCAGGGATGCATTAATAAAGTCTGCCCCAGGGGCAGCCTGAAGCTATATTCCAGCAAGTTACTGTGCTTCAGTATTATGAGAATTTTTATCCATCATCAATAAAATATGAGCAGAGCAGTTATTATGGCAGTTGCCACAGTCAAGACTGTTTCTGCTATTACATCTCTTAGTAAAAGGGTGATACACTCTCCATTATACGATGTCAACTCATCCACCTTTCTGACATTAAAATATAATGTACAATCTTTACATGGATTCTTCCCCAGTGAAGTCACATTTCCATGAACTTAGGGCAAGGACACAATGGGGCTTAATTAACTGTGGGCAAAAAGTAAAGTAAATTACATTTTTTTATAAACCAATAGCAGCACTGAGCTGCCTCCATTTCTTTTTCACAGAGAAATGAAGTTGAAGTAAATTTGATAAAATAAATATTTTACAGAGCAGGCTTATGCTCACCAGTGGTGGACTTATACCAGACCAATGTCCTTGATGCTGCACTGGGCACACTCTCTAGGACCACAAAAGAAGCACATACTTCTCTTTCCCAGGTTCCCTAGTACTGCAGCTCTGAACAAGCAGGCTGAGCAAAGTGGCTGCCATTGCCATCCTCCTGGAAACCCAGTAATTGGAATTGGGTTCTCAGAATATCCAAGTCTTCATCCTTATCCATGCTGATTTTTTCTTTCTCTAAATGTTTTTTTTCTTTAAAAAGTTCAAAATTTAAAAAAAAAGTAATTACTTTTGTTTGTAGTCATTAAAGGAATATAGAAGCTTCATGGATAACTCACTAAAGAGTATGTGTGGGGAAGTTCAAAAAGCCCAAGATTTGGAAAGGAAGACCTCAGTTCAAGTCCAGCCTCTGCCCCTACTTAGATGTATTACTTTATGAAAATGTCGTTCTTACTTTTTAATAGATAGTTTTAAGGGTTTTGGATCAGTTCAAAATGATTCCCACGTCTTTGGGAACCATGCCTGTCTTATCTGCATACTTCTTACTCATAGCAAATTGGATCTTACCCATCAGATTTTCTCTCCCAGCAGGGTTGATAAAAGGCAAACTGTGGAAAGCTTCATTCTGCCACATGGGCAAAGGAGCAGAAAAGACTAATCTGCAGGGATAAAATAATGTGGCAGAGAGGAAGAGAAGAGCAAGTACAGGAAAGGGAGACTTAATGTTAGTGCATTCTTGAGCCATCCTAGGGAAGGAGTGAGAGTCACCTTGCAGTGTTCCCATCCTACCAGGGATCTGAGATCCTGCCTGAGATGTGACTGCACATCCACATTCTGGTTTGTAAGACACACTATGCGATGATGCCAGAGTTCTTTCTATTGTTTTTCTAGGTTCTGTGAGTCTTTGTTACCTGCAATCACAAGAGCCCTAAGACACTCTGATGTCTTCGTTTTTTGTTTTGTATCACAGAACTCAGAATTCCTGACCCATTGTTGTCATGGTCTCATTGTGAGGGAAAACTGAGTTGACAGACCATGGCATTCTTTGTTGTTAATCATTGACAAGCTCGTTCATTTAGTCAAGAAATCTTTAAAAAGCATCTTTTCTATGCCTGATGCTGCCCTAGATGTAAGCACAGGGCACTGAGGAAAAATAAAAGTTCTGGGGAGTGAAATGGATTTAAAAATGTAGAAAGCAAGTAAATATATTGTATGGCTTATCAAAAGGAAGTAAAAATGCAATGACAATGGGGGTGATGGAAGTGAAGGGGGTGTTATTTTAGGTAGATTGGTTAGAGAAAGCCTCAGTAATGCAATAGCAGCTAAGACATGAAGGAAATTAGGGAATGAGATAGGTAACACCTGGAAAACAGCATTCCAGCAGGGAGAAAGGAAATGCAGAGGTTCCAAGGAAGAAGTGGACATGTTATTTTTGAGGAACCATAAAGAAAACCAGAGTGACACAGGAGAAAATGAGATTCTGTTATGCTGTTACACTCTGGTAAGGATTTTTAATTCTACTCTGGATGGGATGGGAAGCTGTGGGAGGCTTTTGAGCAGAGACATGACATGACTTGACTTCCATTGTAAAAAAAAATCATTGGGATGCTGGGTTAAGATTAGACATTAGAGAGGAAAGGTGAAGCAAGCAAACCTATTCCCAAGCCACATGAGAGATACTAGCGGTTGGATAAGAATGGTGGCTATAGAGGGATAGGGAAGCACCAGATTCTCATTTCATTTGAAGGCAGAAGCCATAGAGTTCCTGATGGCTTAGAGATAAATTTGAGAGAAGACAGTAGTAAAGAAAGAGTAAAGATTTTTGACCAAATAGAAAGATGGAGTTGTCATTTATCAGATGGGGGAAGATTACAGGGTCACAAGTTATTTAAATGGGGAAAGTAAAGAGTTTCATTTTGAATATGGTAAATTTCAAACAACTATTAGACATCCATGTAGAAACATATAGAATTGCGATAAGTGAGTTTGGAGGATGGGAGAGAGCTCTAGACTGGAGATCTGGTTTGTATTCCTGCCTCTTTCCCCACAACCCCCTTTCACCACCGAAGGAGCACCCCACATGGGCCTGCTAGAAGATTAATAGTTTCAGTCAGTGGGATTAAGAATTAAGGAGATTACAGATGGCACTATAATTTAAGATCAAAGTGTTTAGAAGGGAAGCAAGAGAATTATTTAAAGTCCCAATTGACTTTTTAGGCTTTCTGTAAATAATTTGGTTCAACATATCTTTTATCTTTGAACAAAATACTATCAGCAGCAAAACATCATATACATAAATATATTTATTGGGAACACTTGGGACTTCTGAGTCAGAAACCAAATATAGAGATCATATCTGATAATAATTAACAAATTATTCTTGAAGCATGAATTACTGGATGAGCATAACAGTCATTGAACATTTATCAAGCACAGATTTTGCACTGCTGAGTACAGCCTAACAGGGCTAAGACTAAACAAACTCAATCCCTGCCTTCAAGGGGCTTACAGCACAGAGACTGAAATTTGGCATATTCCTAAGGTCAACTCACAGTATATTGTAAATTTGCAAAACCTTTGTTCCTATTACACCATCATATTCAGAATTTAAGTTATAGCATATCCACTGTCAAAACCAATCAGTAAAACAGAGAGCTTATGTAACTGGGCATACCCTGAACATATATGAAAACAAAAGCAACCTATATTTGAGATACGGAATATAGTTGAGAACCATAAGGCAATGTAGTTTGGTATAAAGATCACCAAAACAGAGCCAACTTCTGATCTTATTTAGCATGTCATTTATCAACTATGTCATAAATGACAAATATTATCATTTATATGGAAACCCTTCAATGCCTCATTGATGTAAGATGGCAATTATCCTGCACCAAAAAATTTAGAAATTTGTATCTCCAATTCTTAAAACCTTCTTTATTGCTATACATAGCTTAGCTTCTTTAATCTTTATTTTAGTGGAGTTTTCCTACCCAACTTGAAAATATCTTAATGTTATCACACATGATACTATCACGCATCACACTCATGACCACAGTAAATATTAATTGGACACCTACTGTGCTCCACAATGGTGACAGAAAGAATAAGATGCAGCCCTTTTGTTTCAAGCAGGGAGGAGAAACCACATAAGTATAAAACATTACAGAAGTTGCAAATATGGGTATTGGCATGAAATACTTTGAGAGTCCAGAAAAGGCGCTTTTCAACCCAAGGGAGTTGGTGAAGTCTCATTTAGGGAGTCTAAGAGGACAAGTGGGAGTTCACCAATCCACGGGACTAGAAAGCCTTGGTAGGAAGAAAGAGCATTCCTATTAGATGGAGCAACTGCCTGAGATTAAGTGCTGTTAGAATATAAATTTCAAGACAGGGGGTCCTGAGAGTTGGAACTGGAAGGATAAATTATAGTCATATCATAGCAGGGGGTCTGAGGTCTAAACTTAATTCTTCCTTAAGCCAACTCAAATCCTCCTTTATTGGGGAGGGAGGGGAGCTGAGGGAGTGAGTGAGCATATTAAAGAACTAAGAACTAAATAAATGACTTTATACAACTATAGAAGCTTCTTCTTTTATGGTTTTCTGATGCCTGGGGAGAAATTGTGCAAAAAGTAGGAAAAGGAATATTATGAAAGCTAATCACTTTGGATATTGCTTGTTGTATTTAAAAGTCATCAGAAATAGTGACACACTACAAGTATCTTTTAAATAATTGTTATAGGTTACAATAAAAAAGGATAAAATATTAAGTCACTGACCTCTGGGTCTTTTATAACAGTTGTAAAACTTCAGAGTTATGACCCTGCTTTTTGTCTGTTGTCCGTGGAGTTACCAGAGGGGAAGTATCTCTAAAGAAGGAATTAAGAACTCAGTCTCAGCTTGTGTTGCAACATCTCTCTGTTCTTAGAGATCATTTCAGAGCAAATAATAATGCTATTACCAAATGTTTCTCAGAAATGATTTTAGATTTCAAGAAAGTACATTATAGTAACTCACAAGATTAGCCAAATAGAAGCTTATCAGGAGGACACAAATGATGTAAAAATATTATATATTATAAATATATGTGTGTGTGTGTGTGTGTGTGTGTGTGTATAAATGAGGTAAGCCATACCTCATTACCTCATTAGTATTTTGATGATGTACATCTGATTCTATGACTAAAATGTATTCACTCAAACACATATTTTTGATCTGGTATATTTTCATTTTAAAAATTATTCTCCAAATCCTATAATTACTGAGACTGCTGACCAGTGCTGTTTGAAAACTCTTTATAGTCCAGGTTACTTATCATCATGTTGGATAAAAATAGGCAAATGACATCTGCTCCCTTTTAAGAAATAGAGTTCCTGGCTTCATCTAACCTAATTAACTGGTTAGAGTAGCCATCCATAAAAACAGGAGCTAGCACTTCAGGGTCCATTAGCATTGCCCAATAAAGCTGTTCTCCTTAGCTGGCTGATTTCTCTCTTTCTAAGTCGAAGGATCCTGCCCCTGAAATGGTAGGCCCCATTCAAGTTTCCTTTCACCTTTAATTCTGTAAGTAGTTAGATCAGGTTGCCAATGAGGTTAAATAATGAGTTGCATATAGACAGTTTTTTTTTTATTATTATTCTTGTGTTCTTTCCAGTGGCCCATCAAAATTAAGATGACAGTCAGTTATACTTTCTATATCTATGTTCTCTTCTAGAAAGCACATTCTAACTTTTTTTAATCAAACACTGAATGTTTTTTTTAAACAGGACAGAGGTCTTTTATTGTATTTATTTATTTTTTGACATTCACGATGCCGTGTGAAATCCTAGGGAATGGATCCCGCAGCTCAGGCTACTTCGCGTTGGTTCTCACACAGTGCGCTTCTCTGGGTGGAGCAGGCTGGTGCTTCGGTTGAACCCAGGTGCCTTTCTCTTTGGCTTCTTTCTTTTTCTGACCATTCTCCTTCACACATATCAGGAAGCTATCTTGGCTCTTAAGAGTGCTTAGTATGCTTAATACATATATTAATTTTCTTGGCAGGAATCTTGCCCTTAACTTGTTTGTTTACAGCAATGCCCACTGCCTGCTGGGTGACATTGGAGACTCTTCCAGTTTTGCCTTGGGCACAACTGTGGGGCATTCTTTTGTGAACAGTGTCCAATCCTTTAATGTCTATAATATCACCTTTCTTGTAGATTCTCACGTATGTGGCCAAAGCAAGAACTTCACGTCTTCTAAACGGCCTAGAGAACATAGAGCACATACAGTGGGTGCCTCTTCTTTTCACCTTTGTTATTCATTTTGCGAATTAATGGAAGATGGGGGTTCTGGCTGAAAACAAGTCAAACACTGAATTTTAAACATTTGTTTAATAAACTACTAGTTCTCAAAAATATATATTGCTTGGAAAGAAAAGGAGGGGAGTCTCCCAGGTTAACATTTGCATGTTGCATGAATAGCTCACTCAAGGAGACCATTAGCACATTAAAGATTCTGAGACTTCTTGCAGTAAGCAGATTGTTTCCCTTCATTTAATCAGAATTATCAAGTTTATGTGAGCTAGGAATGTTTGTTTATTTTTCCTCATAAACTGTATTAACACTCCATGGAATTCCACAGTTTTGAAGATGAGTTATATTAAGTCAGAATTTTGTAGTCCACAGTGTTCAAATTTGTTCATTTTACATATCTACAACAAATCCTATTAGTCAGATAACTTGAGGGTCAGAGATATCATTCCAAGGTCGGTTTACTCCAGCTGCAGACTGCAAATGGCAATAAAGTTTCTTTATTTCCATGACAAATCATGTCATTGTTAAACAAAGCGTTCTTGGTTAGTTGCCCAATGATATTCTCCAATACTTTATCTGGAGGCACAACATATTTTCTACCAGATTTCGAGTGAGAGCATGTTTATAATTCTCGATCTAATAAAAAATTTCCAAACACAAGCAAAATGGAGTGGAGCTTACATTTTTACCACATGAACAGTTCCAGAATCACAGCAGTAAGAGATGGTACATAATATTAAGCATTGTAATGTCATAATGAGGCTCATCAAGGTAAATCCCTGCAGAGATGAGAAAGAGAATAGAAAAGCTGGGTGGTAAGCAAAACCGAATCCATGTGTCTAGATTCAGTTGTAATAACTACTGATGGGAAATTGAAAGAATTCTAGGTGATATTGACCAAGTCTAGAATCATTACCAGAAGATAGGGACCAGAGTAAAGTTCTTCTGCTCATGAAAAAATAAAGCTGGGGTAATTAAAACAAAAATAAAAAGTAACTACTGCTGCCTTCCTACCTGGGACTATGGCATTATATTAATGAGAGAAGGCAATGACATAATCTCAAATGAAATGAGTTCCTATACACCATAGTAGAATGTAACAAAAATATACATAAATTACACAGGGCCAGGGAGAGATGAAACTGACTGAAGCACAAACTTTGAAACTGAAAAATATAGTCCTTGAAATTAAAAAAGAACAACAGTTTAGGTGAAGCAATTCTAAAGATGGTTTCTAAACCATCTAAATAATTCTAAACACTATATAAAAAGACAATGAATCAGACGATTACACTGAGGAATTTCACAAAGAGGAAAGTACATTTTTAAATGAAAAGGAAAAGCAGCTAAGAAATATGGATGAGTGATTTGAGGCTCTCCAAAATAAAAGAACAGAAGAAATGGTAAAGAAACAACCTCTGAACAGATATAACTGAATTAACCAAAAGTCAAGAAAGATAAAATGTTCATAACAAATTATCAAATTTTAAGAAGTGTGCAAAAAACTCATAATGCTAAAACTAAAACTTTTAAAATATTAAAAATAGTCCAAAAGCTGGAAGCAAAACATTATCTGCATAAAAATGGCACTTAAACTGTTAGGAGAATTATCTTTAGCAAAAGGCAACCCCAGAAGGCAATAAAGTTGCTCATATACTTAACATGCTGAGAACAATACCCATGACCTCAAATTTTATACCCCGTTAAACTATAAGAGTAAAAGCAAAATAAAAACATTTTCAAATACACAGACACGAAAATTATTAACTAATGCAGATACTTAGCTTTAAATAATTAGATTGTCATCAAGCAGATATGTGAACTTGGAAATTGATCAAATATGTTACTCAGTTTAATTTATTGACTACAAAATAAGTTACAATTTTATATGTTTTTAGAAGTATAAAATAGATCTAACTGAAAATAGTGAGATGGCAGGTTAAAATGATTAGGTACAGTTGTAGTATGATAGGCTGTGCGTCATGTATGAGAAAAGAGAATAAGAGTGCATAGTTGTAGAAATTTTTATAAAATAAAATTAGCTATACTTATATATTTTTTTAAAAAATCAGTATACATAGTAAATAATAATACAATTTAGAGCTTCTAAGCCTGTAGACAAAAATAAAATGGACTTTTTACTAATTCAGAAGAAAACAGGAGCTAAGGAAGAGGATGTAAACAGAAAACACAAAATAAGACTATAGAAATTAAATAGATCAATAAATGTAATAAATGTAATAGGTTTAACATTTAACAAAGCTAACAACAAAAGACTGTGATTTATAAAATTAGATTTGGAAAATAAAGTCCAACTGAGACAAAAGTACCCTTAGAAATTAAAAATAACTGTATGAGAATGGGTATCTTTTAAATTATAAATTATGTATAGTAGTATAATATATGTAATTTATATTATATATAATATATATTGCACATACTATGCTATTATATACAATTTATAATTTGTGATATATAATACATTATATATATCATATTGTGTCTTTTTACCACTGTTTTTTCTTTTTCTTAACCTTATGTTTTTAGCATTTATTAATATTCATATATGTTGCTCTAGTTCATTCATTTAAACTTTTGTACTTACTATTTGTAGACTATTGTTTTATATTAATAATAACTACAACAACTACAATTTATTTACGCATTCTCTTTTAGAAAGCTTTTTTTTTAAGATTTTATTTATTTTTAGAGAGGGAAGGGAGGAGGGGAGAGAGAGAGAGAGAGAGAGAGAGAAACATCAATGTGCGGTTGCTGGGGGCTATGGTTTGCAACCCAGGCATGTGCCCTGACTGGGAATCAAACCTGCAATGCTTGGTTCACAGCCCACGCTCACAATCCACTGAGCTACACCAACCAGGGCAGAAAGCTTTTTAAGTTATTTCCAATTGTATTGCTCTTCTAAACCATGCTATAATTCACATTTATATACCATTTCGTGCATTTTTAAAGGCCTTTCTAGAAAATATGCCTAAAGGAGCAACTGTGGCATTATTAGATACATACTTCCTCATTCATATCAGGTGCTGCCCAGTTGCTAAAAATTTGTTCATATTTATAGTGATTGACAATCCTACCAATGTTGAAAATTCTAAATTTTGCAAGCTTTGTTTTTGTCAATATTTGATATTGTCACACTTCTTAAATTTTACCAACCCCATGTATGTAAAAATGTTCTTTATTTTTGTTTTGGTATTGTGTATTTTCCCTTAGTAGTCAGTTTAATATCTATTAATATGTTTATAGGTTTTCTTCTATGTGAATAGCTTTTTCATGTTATTTTCTCATTTTTCTACTAGACTGGATTCTTTTAAAGTTGAACTGTTTTTTTATTAGACTAAGTGTTATTTAAATGTGATATGTATATTAAATAATTTAATTGCTTTTTCTAGTATTTTATTTAGGAACTTAATATCTATGTTCATAATTTGTACTTTCTGTCCAGTTTTGATTTAAAAGTTATTACTTATGTAAAATGATTTGGTAATAGACTTTCCTTCTTTTTCTATTCTGTTAAATATTTTGTATTTATTGGTTTTTTAAAGGTTGGACGATATTCATCTTAATAAAACTCAGGTTCTAGAGTTTGTGCTTTGTTGGAAGGAAGGGAAAGAGAAATGGGGACATAATTTTGATTATAAATTAAATATTTAAAAGCTATTGTTTTATTACACCTTTCTGCTTTTTAATGTATATATTTTTCTAGAAATATTTATACTTAGTCCAAGTTCTCAGTGTTTGACTTTTCTTCACAGAATTCTCTTATGATTTAAAAAATAGATATGGTATATGTGGTTGTGTCCCTTTAGCCCATTTAAAAAATATATATCTTATTTATTTATTTTTAGAGAGGGGAAGGGAGGGAGAGAGAGGGAGAGAAAGATCAAGAGTGTGGTTACCTCTCATGCGCCTCCTACTTGGGACCTGGCCTGCAACCCAGGCATGTGCCCTGACTGGGAATCGAGCCAGCAACTCTTTGGTTTGCAGTCCAGCACTCAGTGCACTGAGCCACACCAGCCAGGACTCTTTAGCTCATATTTAAAATTTTTCATTCTTCTTGATCACTCTTTTTGGGAATGTGACTAATTTATTAGTTCATTAAAGAGCTATATTTAGTTTTGTTGATCTTATCTTTTGTTCCCTTATTTTACATTAATTTTTATCTTATTTTGAAATTTTCTTATCCCTAGTTAAGATTTGTTCTTTGTTACTTTCTTAGCTTCTTGAGTTGATAGCTCAACTCATTTATTTTCAAATATTCTTGTTCTTTTAATAAAGTCACTTAGAAGAATAAATTTATTATTATTGCAATTATCTAAGGTATAATGTTATAATTTTAAATTTAATACTCATTTTCAACTCTACATAGTTTTAAATTTCTGTTTTAAATTTATAAATGCCTTCTTAATTTTTAACTCTTCTTTTATCAATTTATTACTGAATTATTAAATTATTTAATTTTAGCCAGCAACTGCGGAATATGAGCTCAATTTTAATACATGCTTCCTGTGTACTTGAAATGAAAGTATACCTTCTATTTTCTGGTGTTGTTTGTTTTCTCTCTCTCTGTTTTTCTACTTCCCCCTCTCTCCTTCTTTCCCTCCCTTTCTGTATTTGTACACACTGTTTCATTCAAAACATTACTTTCAGCGGCTTGGCCACTGTAGTTTCTTATAGTCTTGAGTGAAAGTATCCCATTGTGACTGTTAGTTTGTAAAATTTAACTTTAAATTCTGTCAGTATTTGCTTTATATAAGTAAAGACTACATCTTTAGTTGCATGCAAGCTCATGATTCTTACATTTTCTTTGTGAATTATTATTTTTAAATTATTTTTGTTCCCATTCAGTTATTCTTCCCTTAAGTTTTATTTTTATCTGATCAAAGTTAACACAACTAAAATCAGAAATACTTATGTTCCTCCTGATGTAATGCACTGGGAAATAGAGACTAGATGGGTAGACAGATAAAAGGACTGTATGTGAATATATGTGTCTATGTGTGTACACATCTATGTGTGTGTATGGAAAGCACTAAACGTTGGTAATTCTGAGAGAAGAGCAAATGGGAATTATATATACCAATTTAGTAAAATACATGAAATATCAATAGCATGGAAAATATAGAAAAATTTTGAAAATTAAAGAAGACTAAAAATGGAGAAATATACCATGCTCATAAATTAGAATACCTAATGTTGCAAAAATTTAAATTACTCTCAAGTATACCAACTTTTTCCAAACAATTGCAAACAGGGTGTGTGCGGGGGTAAATCAATAGGGATAGTCTAAAACACATATAGAAACACAAATGCCAAGAATAGTCAACACACTCATGAAGGGAAATTCATAGATAATTAAACATTATCACAAAGATTGACACATGGTATTAACATTATCACAAAGATTGACAAATGGTTCAGAGTAAAGAAAGCAAATCTTCTCATCTGTAATTTAGATAAACACTCACTGAAGAGTACTGGAAAAATAATGGTATCTCAAAAAATGTTGCTGAAGCCGTTGGATGTCCATGCGGGGAGAGGACAAGTGGGGGGGAGTTGGGGTAGGTGGTGACACTACCTTACCCCACACCACACACAAAAACCAATTCCAAGTAGCTTGAAGATGTTAATTTGAAAGGAAAAGCAATAAAGATTTTAGAAGAAAACATGAGAGAATATCTTTGTGCCTTTGAAGTGGGGAAATATTTCTTAAATGAGACAGAGAAAGCTATATTCATAACAGAAATATTGTACATTATAAATATTAAAATTAAGAACTTCTGTTTATCAAAGAGAAAATTATATGAGTAAAAAGGTGAGTTGTGGAATATATTTCTAACATACATAATTTGACAAAATTTATATATTTCATACACAATATATAAAAAAGTCCTGTAAGTCAATGAGCCAAGAAACAGACAACCCAATTAAAAGGCACTTTAAAGACAAGACCAATGAAAGGCACTTCACCTGAATGAGCCAACAGCATATAAGGAAAGTATTCAAACACATCATCAGGGAAATGCAAATAAAGTAACAATAATAACATTTTATACTCATCAAGATGGCTAAAATTAAAAAAACTGATAACACCAAGTATTGGCAAGGATGCAGAGCACTGGCAACTCTCAGATGCTGCTGGTGTGACCATAATTGTTAAATTCAGCTTGGAAACTGGCATTAGCAATTAATTCCACAATTTCTTTTTTTAAATATATACCCAACAAAAATCAATGGAGAAGGATGCTTGCAGAAGTATTTTTAACATTTGGAAACTGGGTACAATGAAAATGACATCAGCCATGAGGTGATTAAGTCAATTCCAATACTTTGATACAACTGAATAGTATACAGCCATAAAAGTGAACAACTAGAGCCAAATGCTACACGTGATTAATCTCACAACATCATTTTGGGCAAAAGAAACCACACACAGTTTCACTCCAAATATATCAAGGTCAAAAATAGGTAAAACTAATCTATGATGGTTGAAGATAGAATTTTGGTCACTTTCAAGGAGAAGGGTAGGGGATAGTGGTTGTTAACAAGTACAAGTTTGGGTTAAGGGGTGCATTTCTTGGGAACTGATAACATCCTATTTTCTAAACTGGATAGTGTTTGTATAAGCCTTTTCATTTTGTGAAAATTGACTGACCTATACACTTAACAATTGTACACTTCTGCAACATTTAAAGTTCAAAAAATGAGTACATTTCTTAAAAATTTAAAATCCTAATAGTAGTTACTTCTAGAGAAAGAGGGAGGTTGCTGGGATTTGGGAGGAGCTTATGGTGGGCAGGAGAGTCCATGCTTTTTGCATTTTAAAAGAATATAATGCACATATAGCAAAATATTAAGATGTAACTAAGCTGAGAGTTTATTGCACAGCTATTGTTATGTTACTATTAATCTGTATAAGTTGCTGTAAATTCAAAATCCTTACCACACAAACAAATGCCACTCAGTGAGGTTATCATTGGTAAGTCCACAAACATGAGACTGCACTTCTGGCATGTACCATCACGATCTACAAGTCGCCCTCAGAGGCTGGAACTGTAGCACGTGAAGGCTGTTGAAGACTGTTGCTGAAGGTGTTGATTACATTTCACAGAGTGTACTTCATTAAGCCTTAGGAGAAACCTCTGGCCTGAGTTCTGGCAATATTTGGTTTTCCCTTCCTCTATGGGAAACATTTTAAATGATTGTATTTTGTCCAATTTTTACATTTGTATTATCAATTAGACACCTCAGAGCCAAATCTCTGCTCCTTTTCCTATAGTATATATTTTGAGTAAGAAACTAAATCTTAGCTTAATTTTACTTGTTTTAACATTAATTGTCATTTGCTCCTATGCACTTTTAAATTTTATTTAATATTGAATCAGATTCTTAAAGCCTTCCTGAAATATAGCTAGTTAAAATTATTAAATAAATGATGAATTGGACTTAGTGATTTTTCTTTAAAATGTTTTTCAACCATTTATGTTCTATTTGTATACAAGAAGAGATTTTTATGACAAATGGCAATAAGTTCCTTTTCTGGTTATAAGTGGCATACCATTCTGTAGCCTGATAAATTATTCTGTTCCCTGTAGGGAAATGGGAAATCTTGGTGAATCTCACTAGGATAAGCAGCTTTGCTTCATTAGGACCCAAAAATTCTTCTGCATGGAGAAAATTTACACATCTAGATGTAGCTGAGATGGAAGGCAAAACAACTTTTCTGACTCTCTTTTTTGCATATGTTGCATTGATGTGATGATATTTGCAGCATTATTACATTTGTGTCATTATATTTTATTTTATTAAGATTATTTTATTTCATTATTATTTTATTGTCTTTGATTACATTGAGTTATTACAATTAAGCCAAAACTGATAGATACTCTGGTTTGTCCAGTTCCTCCTATATTCCTTTCATCTGTACACACACACCTTTAGAATAACCATGGATGATTTGTAAACTACTTCATACCCCGTTTTCTATTTCAGTCTCATTAAAATTTCCAAAATCTACTCTAGAGTTCAAGCTTTCTCAAAGATCAGTGCAGACTTCACTTACAATTGGGTTTTGTTGATCTATCCTTCAAGAGCTAATTTAAATTTCTCCCTGCTAGGTAATATGGTAAGTCACTACTCTATGTCAATATTTGCTTTAAGTTCTTTTCCACTTGATGGAGTTCATGAAATGTGTAAAGCATTTTCCTGGCTCTTCAAGAGTGGGTTATATATGTATGTAAAAATAAAAAGGAAATGAGTGTAAACTTTTCCAAAGGCCTTTCTGAAATGAATGATCATTTTATTATTTTCTCAGATAAAATTAACTCAGTCACTTGAAAGAAATACAACACTCATATTTAATGCAAAGTATTGAGATGAGAGAATGAAATATATCTGTATTTATAATTCATCATAACATTTTATATTCAATTTTCACTTTGCCAAAATGTATCCATCACTGTATTTTAGAAAACTAGGGGAATTTTTAATACTTCATGAATAAAAATCTGAGGGGGAGGAATTCCCTCTGGTAGAAGTTTTATTTCAATACAAGTTGTATCTTCAAATTCTTTGATGCAGGCAAAACTCCCAATTAAAAAGTTTAAATGTGGCAGCATCCTCTTATTATTTAAAATATAAGAGCAGTATCTCCCTAGAGTTAGAAACATAGCTACAATAGCAACCTCCCACCCCAGAGCCCATCAACTTTAGGGCTTGACTATAGGATGACAGGAGTTGGCCAGTGGAGGAAAAACATTTCTGAGAGTTCATTTTACTCTTGAGTCACTTTTGCATGAAATGATAGCATCCCTTTTGGGGACTGGCCTCAATGCATCTTCTGTAAATTACTTACCATATATCAGTCTTGATTCGATAGACTATAAAATATAGGTGCTTGTTGTTGGCAAGAAGTTAGGACATTTTTACAAAGGAGAATAATGCACCACAGCAGGAAAATTTAAAATAATTAAGAGTTATGGGGCTACAAGGAGAAAGTAACCACTTCTTCCCTTGGAAAACAAAACAAAACAAAACAAAAAACCCCGTCCTTTATGTTTTTTTTCCAGATTTACCATGTACAACCTTCTAATTCTGTTGAAGAAAAAAAAGACTAAAGTTGTAAAAATAATTTCAACTTGAACATCTTTGCTTCAACTCACATAATTAATTTAACATAGCTCAAGCTTTCTTTTTTCCTTAAACCATACTCTGCCTAATTGCCTGATTTTCTAATAAGAATTGGAATCTTTCATTTGAGTCCTCTCAGATGCCTGATTTCATCTATAGCATAATATTGGAGACTATAAAACTGGATTACATATTAAACTTATCCTACTTTAAAGCTTCTTGAACATGGTTCCTATTTGATATTACAATCCTTTAGCAGCTAAGAAACCATGGAGACGATAGCACAGAATGCTTTGATGTAATCAAGAAGGATTTGTCTCCATCCTTAACCATAATAAAGCATTTCTCTCTGAAATAAAATTGTATATCTAAAGCATAATTGTTTTTTTTTTTAATTTTTATTGCTGTGTTTACTTTACATGTTATTTAACAGGTTCCAAATGGAAAGTGGGCTCACCCTTTCAGGAAACTGTGGCATAAATCCAGCCATAAATTCACACATACACAGAGGCAAATACAAATGGAGGTTCAACAAAGAGCCATTTAGTGCAAACGAGCTTTTAATAAGGCATAGATATGAATTTAGTTTGGGAATTAAAAAAAATAGTAGCATGTCTCCAGAGAAACATATTCACTACTGGAAAAAGATCATCAGGAAGGGGTCACACTGCTGAACAAAGTATTTTCTATTTTCCTTTTCTCTTGACATGCGGGGGAAACAAGTGGAAACAAAATTTTTTTAAAAATCTAGAGAGCTAAATTGAAACAGAAGTGAAAGGAATTAGAACCCTCAGAACCAGATAATGAGATCAAAATTTAAGATACATATGATAGTTACTCAATGTCTTCATTCCAACAAGCTAAACTTCAGGCAATACATTTCCTAGAGCTGTGAATAAAATGTGTGACTATAAAAAAGATGAGCTTAAAATTTTTCATTCATAAATAAAAAACAAGGCTGAATTAGATGAAAAGTCACCAATAATGGAAAGATCTTCAGCAAATCCAATCACTTTTTTGGAAGGAATTGGGGATCACAGGCATTCAGTGGCATGTCCAAGTTTTGACAGCTTATTAATATGGGGCTAGGACAAGAACTGACATCTCCTGTAATTTCCCTTGGCAACTTCAATACCTAAAAGTTGTGTGTCTCTAATTTTTTTAAATTTGTATTCATTCCACATTTACGTATCCAGCACTTTTTATGTGCCAGAAATTATGTTTAGTCCTAAGATGCATGATACACAAATATACAAACCATATTCCTTGAACTCATGGAGCTTTATGGTCTTTGAGGAAATCCAACATTAAACAATTTATTTGTAAAATGAATTATAACTGTAATGATCACTACAACAAATCTGGAAACATTAGCTATTTATCTATGACTTCTTTCTATTGGTCTGCGGAAATTTCCCTCATTAAGGTCACTAAGACACATTTCTTTCCTCATTTTATCTGAGCTCTCTTCAACCATTGACTTTGCTAGCAATTCATTCCTTCTGGAAGTTCCCTGCTCCCTTGACAAAATGTGTGTGTGTGTGTGTGTGTGTGTGTGTGTGGCCTTTATCTACCCTCCAAAGTAATACAAGGGGCTTGGGGATCCAGGCCAAGTTAAAAGTTATTGCAGGAAAGGCTTATGGCTGCAAAGCTTGGACAAGACAGGAGCTAAAACACAGCCCTGGGGGCTCAGGCTTCCATGGAGTCAAATGGACCATGGTAGTAAAAGTGACTGACACACACTGAAGAAGTTATCAAGAATAAAGCCGGGGAAGAATAAGCAACTCAAAGAACATGAGTATAGGACATGTGGGCCCAGTGGAATTTTTCCAAAGAGTTTCATTTTTCCTGAAATATCTAAGATGAATACAATTTTTCTTCTAGTACCTAAAGCAAAATTGAATGTCAAATAACCAATTAATTAAGGAATAAGATTTATTCTATTAGACATAAAAGAAGAAAATTTAATATTAAAAATATTAAACTTAAATGTTTTTATTTTCCCCTAAATCATATTGCCCTGCAGCCCTTTGGCCATTATGGCACCAAGAAATAAGGGCAATTAATGCTTTAAGAAAGAATAAGATGTGATGTCATGGAAGTGCCTATTAGTTGAGAAATGAAAGTATTTCCAGTTAAGGGAGGAGGACAGGAGATGAAGAAGGAAAGGGAACAAGTTTGAGAGACATGTCCTGTCCTCTTCAGAGTTGAAACAGCTTATCAGGTGAAGAGAGTAGAAATACCCAGACAAGGTTACATGTGCAGTATTTGTGTGTAGGAGTAGAGTGTGCATGTGTGCAGGGGGAGGAGGTGGGGAAGAATGAGTAATAAGACAAGAAAAAAATACCTGTTAGAATCCTCAAAGAGATGAAGGGCAAGTATGAGAATATTCAAGTAGATGTTTCATTTTCCCAGCACACCCAAAAGATCAGGAATGGCAAAACTACATAAAAGGAGGAAGGTGAGGAACGAATCTCCTAGTGTCCTCCTGCTGTGGTACCTGCAGGTAAAATATTCAGAAATTTTTGAGGAGCCTCTCCCCATCCAGAAATCTAAGTTGCAAGTTTGCAGGCCTGCCATGGAGCCTCTGTATGAAGAGGCAAAGTGTCCTTAGAGCGCAATTAAAACCAGAAAAGATGCCCTGGCTGGCGTAGCTCAGTGGATTGAGTGTGGGCTGCGAACCAAAGCATTGCAGGTTCGATTCCCAGTCAGGGCACATGCCTGGGTTGCAGGCCATGGCCCCCAGCAACCGCACATTGATGTCTCTCTCTCTCTCCCTCTCCCTCCCTCCCTTCCCTCTCTAAAAATAAATAAATAAAATCTTAAAAAAAAAAACAGAAAAGTTGACTTTTGTGCTGCCTGTCACTACCGGAACCAATAAGTAAGAGACAAAGATTGAATCTTTATGGGCACTTTATTCAGATGCAGGCTATCTGAGAAGACAGTGGGTTATTAACCCTAAAACTTGTTTTAACATCTCATCTCAAGCTGACATTTTTATAAGAAGAAAAGGGTAGGTCAGAGTTAATCAGAGTAGAGTTGCAGTCCAGCAGTGATTTTCCTAGTAACTCTTTATCTGCTGATCAACAAATCTTTATCTGCCTCAACTACAGTTCCCTCCCTGCAACACATTGGCTCAGACACGATCCATAGGGCTTGTAGACCCCCCGGGGCACAAAGCTTGAATTGCTTGTTGACCTCTTGGAGTCATGCTTTCCAGTTCCTGGAATAACAGCTTTCCATATACATTAAACACTGAAGCCTATCAACTAAGGCTAAACATTTAACTCTTGAGTTACCCTATCAAAGCTACAAGGTGGAGACCATTCATTAGGGGTAAGATGAAGGAAGTAGCTGGTAATGAGAAGATCTGCATGCCAGCAAGAGTAGAAGTAAGTAAATATAGAATTTACCTCATGACTCAGCAATTCCATTCCTGGGTATAGACCCCAAAGTACTTAAAACAAGTCTTCAAATAGAAATTTTTGCACAATTATTTATAGCAGCCCTGTCACAATAGCCAAAAGGTAGAAACAACCCAAATTTCTATTGAGGTGAATGGATGAACAAAACGTGATACATTCATAAGTGGAATATTATTCAACCATTAAAAGGAATAGACTTTGAAAACATTATGTCAAGTGAAATACGTCCTACATAAAAGGCCATATAATATGTCTATACAATGAAATACTGTACAGCTTTAAAAATCACTGTTGAATATCTGTATATAATGCTATGAAGTGGTACTAGTGAAGATTTAAAAATGATGAAGGTAAGTGAGTATAACACATCAAAGATTATATATCACTGTATTTGAAATATTCAAATTTAGTGTCTTAAAACAACGATTGTCTATTATTTTCTTGCATTCCCATGGGTTGACTGGGTGGTTCTTTTTCTCTATTTTCCTAGAAAATGTCATGGCAATTAATAGCTACCACCATGGTAAGACTCAGCTGGGACAGATAAAGTCAAGAAACTTTAAAACTTTTTAAAAAGTGTTTTTTTTTTACTGAAAAGCAAGGATGATTTAAAAGATTATCAGGGCACATCTAAAAGATTCAGGAGTCAATTTGAAAAAGCTACCACTGGCCAAAGTTAGGACAATTTGATCATCATTAAGTAAAACAAATATATTAGTTTAAAATATATCTAATATATTTAAATCTATGAGTTAATATAACTTTAAAAATAATGGTGTCATTGGACACCTTTGGAGAGTGCTAGGGACCCAGTGCATTGTTTTGTAAACTGGTGAATAGGGGAGTAGAGGCAAACTGTTAGCCTGTTTTTTCTTTCTGGATTATGCCTCTGTGTAATAAAATGTTGATGAGAGAAAGCTCTGTTTTTGGATGCATTTTAGCAAGTGAATGAAAGAAGGAATGGTAGAGCTGAACATTACTATTTCTGCAACCCCTAACAAAGTAACAGACCCAGGCAGTAATTATGACTTGTGAACATCAAAAAATAAAAAAGACATGTTTCTCGATGAAAGAGTGCAAACCACTTATAAAACCTTATTGCCCAAAAATAAAAAAGTAAAAACAACAAAACCTTGAATCAGGCCTTTAGCACTAAGTACCAATTTAGAGTTTATACGGGAAATAGAGGAACATATTAAATGACACCACAGAGAGGCGATCAATAAAATTCAGTTTGTAGTAAACTATGTAAGATAAATGGCCTAGTTGCTTCAACAAATAGATTACACAGAAAGGAGGATAAAAGATGAAGGAGGAAGCTATTGATTAAGAGAGACTTAAGGGACATAAAAACAATTACAATGTACACTGAATCCTGATGAAAACAAATTGTGAAATAACATTATGAGAAAATTGAAAAAAAAAACAGGAATCATTTTTAAGGGTGATAACGGTATTGTGGTTATATAAAGGGTCTGGTAGAAGTAATGCCTGCTTGCATGTGTTTGGTAGGGTAATAAAACTGGTATAATAATTTATAGCTTTAGTTTTAACATTTTATCTAAAATGTCACATGGCATGCTTGAGTGTGAAATTGTTATGTTATAGAATTACATGCTCATGATTTTGTAATTAGGGTTTTATAATAAAAAGGGGCACTATCTGTGTTGGACCCTGTATTTTTAAAGAAAATCTTTTAGAGATAAAGACAGAAACGTTTACTGATTAAATAAAATGATGTCTGGGATTTACTTTAAAACCTCATAGGGATAGTGAGGGAAGGTTTGGGGAAGAGGCTGTGGATAAACAAGAGTGTCTGTGAGTGAAGCACTGCCGACTATTGTTAATGGGTAAATGGACATTTGTTATATTATTCTTTCACTTTTGTATATATTTGAATATTTTGACTTTTTAAAAGCGGTGTTGAGAAGAAAATAGTTTTTCATGACAAAGTTGAGTTTTGAGCAGAGAGAAAGATGGGAATAAAACCACCCTGGACCAGAAAAAGGAAAAAAAGTTAAGTATTTCTGGTTTCACATCTTTGTTATCAGTTCATATTTTTGAATGACTATTTCTTTTTTTAAACATATTAAATCCTTTTTAAAAATTATATCCTGCATTTGGCAATTATAATAAATTTGGTATAAAAAGGTCATATATTGTATGATTCCATTTATATGAAATATCCAGAATAGAAAAATTCATAGAGTCAGACACTATATTGCTGGTTGACAGGGGCTGGGGAAAATAAGGAATGGAGAGTGACTATTTATGGAGTACATGGTTTTCATTTGGAGTAACAACAACAAAAAAAACCTGGAATTAGATAAGTGATAGTTGCAGAACATTGCAAAAGTACCCAATGCTACTTAATTTATACTTTACATGGTTAAAATGATAAATTTTATGATGTGTGCATTTTATTACAAGAAGAAGTAGAAGCAGGGCCTTGTCATCAGGGAGTGATGGCTTTATATTGGTACATGTGCCCAGTAAACAGGTAGGAATTTCATTAAGTCACCTCTTCACTCCTGGGCACCAGAGCTAGATGCCCACATGTGGTCAGTGGAGATCTGGAAGAGCTACTACCCACCATCAGGAGAGAAAAATAACCTTTGAAACCAGACACTGCCTTGGGAAGAGGTAGGAAGGAGGCAGATTGGATAGGAATTGAACTTTAAATTACCTTAATAATTTCTAAAATGAAACAATTCAAGCCAAAAATAAATTATTTGAAACTGGAAGGGCCTGATATTATAGCTGGCGAGTTATGAAGAATTTTTTCCCCTGCCATTAGCAGGAATGGGTGTCTCAGAGTGAGATGAAAATACTTATAAAAAATAAAAAATACCACTTTTTTGTGGGTCTGAGTATATTCGTGTATTTCAGGTTCTAATGAGATGGAAATCAAGAGCAACCAATATACAAAGCAGTGGTATTTACAACCCAACTCTTCTCTTTGAGCGATTTTACAATTTGTTTATCTTAACAGTGATGAGGAGAGTGGTAGAAATGTAAGAAGAGCTGTGTTAGTGATAGTGCTTGTACCAGCAGAAGATGTTGCTCTTGAACAAAAATCCATAAGAAGTCAACACTCCATGATGTTTAGTTATTACAGGTCTACACTTGTATCATGATAAAAGCCACCACTATTGTGAAATGCCTACAGGATAAAGACTTGTGTTATAGAGCCTAAAACTCTCATGCATGTGATCTCCACTTTCCCATTAAAATACTTTTTATAGTCCTGACTGGTGAGGCTCAGTGGGTTGGGCATGCCCTGCAAACCAAAAGGTCGCTGGTTCCAATTCCCGGTCAGGACACATGCGTGGGTTGCGTGCCAGGTCCCCAGCTGGGGGTGTGTGACAAGAACCAATCCATGTTTCTCTCCATCTCTTTCTTCCTCCCTTCCCCTCTCTCTAAAAAAAAAAAAAAAAAAAAAAAAAAAAAAAAAAAAAAATTAATAAAATCTTTTTAAAATAAAATAAAATAAAAATAAATAAAATCTTTTTAAAAATACCTTTTTATAATGAGCTTTTTTGATAATGTGAGATTTTCAATAGCACAGAGCTCTCAGAGTTTTTAAAATAGTTTAATTGATTACTGTTTTTAAAGTTGGGATGTTTTACATGTATGTGTACAGTTTTTATGTTTTCCTTAACATTTTTGCAGAGTTTGATAATGGGCTTGAGTAATCACATGGCAACAATCAGAACCAAGTTGCCAGCTTGACAAAGTCCTCTACCCTTATTGTCTCAACAACACCAGTTTCACTTCATTCATTTGAGTATCTTGACCTTTGGGCATTGGCGTTCCCACTATTTGCTCTAGCCAAATGTCTGTTATTATATCCAGTGAGGATGATTATACCAGTGAGTCATGGAGCTTGGCTTACGTGGCAAAATCCCTGAAATTTTCCATTTCTGGATGACAAACCCCACCAGCTCCCTAGCTCAGAAGGACTAAAGTTATAGTAAGTGTATGTTCACCCTTAAAACAGAATCATGTACTAACCAAGAACATTATGTAAGTTAGACCATCAAGTGCGATGTGGTATCCATGTACAAAGCATCATATAGTGTTGTTGTTAACAAGAATTCTGGAGTTTAGCCAAAGTATCTAGAAGACTATTTGATGATGATGATAACTTTGGTACAGCAAATACAACACAAGAGACCCTAGATTAGCTAAAATTTTACTGTAAAAAAAAACTGAAAAAGTTTGAAAATATTTATTAGAAAAATAGCATGTGAAATCTCTATGTCTGTATTAGAGCACACACAGCCTTTACGGGACATAGAAGAGTAAAGGCATTAATTTCAAAATATAGATTTTTAATTTTTAATGCACAGATATGTTTCTCAGTAGTGTAGGCACTTTTGGGAAAATGTTATCTTCGTTCCTTATGGCATCTTTGCTGATGTTGTAGTTTGAATGAACTCTCATTTTCACACAAGATAAAAATGAAACAGAGAGATCAAGCAACTGATTGAGGATCACACAGTGACTCAATGAAGAGGAAAAAAAATGAACTGTGACTCTTCAGTCCCATGCCAAATCTTTCCCAGGTACCAAGACCCAGTTAAACAGGCTTTTAATTTTTCACTTTATAAGAATTGATTTAATAAGAGCTCAAGATTGTCATGAAACTTTTATTATTTTTATTGCATAGTTATCAATAGTTATGTAGGGATTTATAAGAGATTATTCTTGATGCGATGTAGGAATTAATTTTCTTTCAGACAATTGATCATTCAGAGTGTTGAGTGTGGAATTCTTTTAAAATTCTACTTTCATGTCTTAATAAGATTATAGTTAATCTCTTGAATGGTAATGCAGCAGCCTTTACTCTTGGCTTTATGCTTTTTAATAGTTCATTTTGTTACACCCTCTTACTACATGTTTTCTTCAGCTCTGTCAATAAGCACAAATATTGAAGTGTCTGAACATCTCCCTTACTGGCCTGCTTTCTCTCTCAAAAGTGTTAGTAGAAATAAAATAAAAAGATAAAAACCATTTCCTATTTGTTGTAAAAGAAACTCACTCGGGGAGAGAGAAAAAGACAATTTGTAAGACTTACTTGAAAAATCTACTTTCCTGGACATATCTGGCCAGGGATAGGCTGTGCAGTCATTTATAATCTCAGTGTCCTGTGGGTTATTTACAAATTTCTGGTAAGAAACAAAAATGGGACAGCGGGAAACAGTAATTGATACAATGACAAAAGCTGAAATCTGGGGCTGTGGCTTTCCTTTGTTTCAGCTGAGACACAGCTGAGGTTTTCCGCCAAGTGTGGTGGAAAATAAGGGAATTGAAATTATTGCCAAAAGAGTAAATACAATGATGGCTGAATATATATATTAAATCATTTTCCAAGGAGCTATTGTGTGAAAGTCTAATAGTGCACTTCAATACATTTACATCTTGGAATCTTAAAGGGTCTGCTATCAGTGTGCTTTCTGAACGGGTTTTCAATTGCACAAATGGTCTCTATCACATAAAAAGCAATACTGTGTTTTGAAAGGCAATGTACTTATTGTGCTACCCACATGGGACTATCAGTGCTTATTGGCTACCAACAATTACCTTTGAAATGAAAAATATTGTTTGTATCAAAGAATTGTTTGAATCTAAAGAAAAAGCTTTGCAGCCTGCCAATCATGCCCATATCCTGAGGATTATATTGTTGGGAGTTTTATACAATTTACGTGCAGAACTTCAAAATGACTCCAGTGAGTTATATAACCCCATGGGGCGTTTTCACTCTGGTTAGTTTGCACTTCCTGACACTGCTGACATCAGATTCTTTTTGTGGAGGTAGGAACCAATGTCTTTCTATTTTTAGATATCTGAAGTCTGTCCAGCAAATGTTATCAGTAGTGATTATTTGGAATCTTTCTTTCCTCTTAATTTTAGAAAATCACCTTTATCAGCTCAGCTGGGGTTTAAGAAAAACAGTTACTGTGAACATCTCCCCAGACTATTGTTTAGGAAAAGCAGCAAAGAGAAGAGTGAGCATCACTTAGATCACCAGAATAAATTACCAGGATTATAAAATTTCCAGTAACCTAAATAAATTCAGGAATCTTTGGAAATCAGTAGCTTAGGATTAATTTTTAACCTAGGTTTTTTTTTTTTTTGGAAAAAGCTTTATCATTCATTTTTAGATCATGTAGCAGAGCCAGGCTGTCATTCCAAAATTAACTCCTTGCTCAAAAATGTATCTGTGATTTCTTTATCTGTGGGTATGCCACGGCCGGAAACAGCTCTGGAGACAGAAGACTTGCTGGCGTCATTAAACAATCCACATGTCTGCCTAATGCAGGAGAGTGAGTTATTGTAAAGCTTGATATAAACAGATACGTTATTTGATAAATATATAAGAGGATATTTAGTGAAGGTTTAAGTGTTACCATACACTCGTGGTGTCTCCTAGGCATATTTCCAAAGGAACTCTAGTCTTAGCCTTGTCTGAAATTAATTCTGATTATTAACAGAGACTTTTTATTTTAATCAAAAACATACAGACTTTATATTTCAAAAACTAAAAAGCAAAAGGAAGTAAAGGCGAAAAGATTGGAGAGATGTACAGAATATTATTGCTCTCATTTCTAAAGTAAAACATTTTGGAATTATAAATGTTCACTATCAGAAGGTATTACACTGTAATACTTCTGTATGCGTGTATGGGAAAGTATTTGTATATACTCATGACCACAAGTATATATTATATATAGTAGATATAAATGTTATATAGTATACATAGTATAGTACATATGTAGAAGGTATATATATATGTATATATATCAGAGAGCTGACATTTTATTTTATTATATCATATTCCCAGATTATCAAAAAAATCACAGTGTGACGATAAAAATCCCCAAACCCATCACTCTTTGGGAACCTGCTTTTAACTCCATATAAATCCCAAACCACAAACATTGGTAAAGTCAAATCAATGAATACTTTATTTATTGGCCTTCTGAGTGTTTAGGTTTTTATTGTGTGCTATGACTAATAGAAATCCAGATGGGTATTAAAATGAGAAAATTGAATTCATTCATTTAATTTTTCTGTGTAACAGAACAAGATTCCCACTGCTTGTAGTTTGCAGTGGAACTCCCGGGTGCCGGGGAGAGAGAACATAATCTGAGAGTCAATGTGTTAAGCAGTAGAATTTTGTGCATTCTTAAGAGAATAGGAAATAAAATAGTGAAAGCAGATCTTTTTTGCAGCAAGGAGGCATGTGTGTTGCAGATCACAGATGATAACTAAAGATAACACGGAGGCGGGTTATGGCCTAAAGCACAATCCGCCAGGAGAGTGAGTCAGCAACAAGTATGCAATAGGTTTACTTTGAGTCAGCCTGCACAGAGCACGAACAGAGTCTGTGTCATCTCTTCCTATATTGGCTGCCCTCGGACCCCCCGTGAAGCCCATAATTGTCAGAAAGAGGAACAAGAAGTTCTTCCAGCACCAGTCACACTGATATGTCAAAATTAAGCATAACTGGCAGAAATACTGCTTATGGGCGCAACACGAAAACAAAGCGCGTGCTACCCAGGGGCTTTCAAAAGTTCCTGGTCCTCAACATGAGGGAGCTGGACATGCTGCTGATGCACAACAAATCTCACCTTGCAGATGCTGCTCACAGGGTCTCCTGTAACAATTGCAAAGCCATCGTGGAAAGAGCAGCCCAGCTGGTCATCAGAGTCACCGATCCCAAGGTCACAGAGAAGAAAATGAATAGACAGCTTGTGTGCACATTGTATTTGTGTTAATAAAACCATAAAATTCTGCCAAAATGTTGGTTTTTATTTATTTATTTACTTACTTACTTACTTATTTATCTAATAAATAATTAGTCCTTCCTGACTCCTGAAACAAATTAAGGTGCTAACAAAAGCAATGAGGTCAAGACAATTTTTGTGGCAAAGATAAATGAAAAAACATAATACTTGACTCTGTGCCCAAGGTGGTGAATTGGCAGGAAAATCTGGCAGTTGGTCAGGATATTTGTAACCAAGTAGATGACAAGAGTGGGAGAAACAAGAGGTGGACAAGAAAAATCAGGAACATTAATCCGGAATTTAGAAACCTGAGTGAGGAGACTGGCCCCAAATGAGATGAGAAAGGAGACTGGACTGCAAGAATGTGACGACTCCCACTGCCGCCTTTTCTTGGAGAGAAAGGCATCTAAAGCTGAAGCAATGCGATGGCTGAATGCAGAATATGTGATGTGCTTTCTCTCACATCAAGGACAAACTCTGCTCAGACTTACAGGGGAGGCAAATAGATGTACCTAGATGAAGTGGGAAAGAAGACATAGATGCTAGGAAAAAAACAGATGGAAAAAGAAGAGATTGAAGGCTAGGATATACTAATGAGAGTATATACCAGGGGTGATCAGTGAGAACAAAGTGAAAAATGAAAGGAAATCTAAGTGTTATGGGCACTGAAATATAACTCTATTAATCTGGAAATGGTCAAGCAGCAGGCCCATCTCTATTCCATCCTTTGCTTACTTTCAACACCCTTGATTTTTATTCTCAGTAAGGTTGTCCTAGTAGTAATTGTTCTGTTCTTTTCTATTAGTCTTCCCATTCTGTTGTTGCTTAGGACCATCTGTGACAATCTCAGTGACACTGGTATTTTAACATCAGAATTATCCAAGTTGCAATGTCTGTATATCACAACTGCTAGGATGATACGACAAAATGATAGTTTTCAAGATCCTAAACATGATTCAATGCTTTGTAATTTTTCACATGGGGTAACTAAAAAGGAAAAAAATACCGCTTTGTTTTTATTGGAGGGAAGGGGATGCTTCATGGTAGTGCCTTTTCTCCATTCTCCGTCAGTGCTGCTGCTTCATGACGACCAACAGGCTCAAGAAGTATTCTTTTCATATATATATTCATATATGTATTATATATACACAGTACTTTAAATAAAACCAGAAAATTTTAATACTAATTTTTAAAAATACAAGCTTTTTCATGTTTAGTGTCACCTCAGAAATGTAATTTGAAGATGTTCCCTCTCTCCCCTGCCCCCACTCTATCTCTCACTGTTACTCTTATTCTCTTTTTTTCCTTTTCTTCTCTCTCTCTCCCTCCCCCCCACCCTTTTACATTTATTGATTACCTACAGTGCCCCAGGCCCTCTGTGGAGTACAGGAAAAATTTTACTGAGAAATACCTAGTATTTTCTCCATGGAGCCTACAGTATGTTTACAAAGAAAGAAAATTAAACAGATAATTACAGCTTGTAAGTGCTAGTAAAGGACGAATAGTGGGTGCTGTCATGGGGAGTTAGGGAGTATAAAGTATCAAGATATGTCCCTCCCCCCAAAAACTTGTTTAAGCTAAAATAATAGACAATAGTGTAAAAAAGTTGGTGTATTGGGAAGGTGAGGAAAGCTCAGAAGACTGTGCTAAGGATAAGAAACATTGTGTAGAAGGTGAAAGTAAAATGATTCAAAGATCTGAAAGAAGTTGAAATAAGACTAGGCTATTGATGGGGACATTAGAACTGGCAAGAAGGAAGAATGGTGGGCTAAGTGAGGACCAGCATCATCCCAGGAATGTGAGGATGGTTTGATCTTCAGAAGTATATATTATGCAATACACAATTTTTAACAGAATAAAAGAGAAAACTCAGTATACTCATATCCACAGATACAGAAAAAGGCATTAGATAAAAGTTAGCACTCATTCAAGAAAATGTCTTAGCACACTGAGATCAGAAGGAAACTTCCTTAACCTCAAAATGGGTTTCTCTCAATAAACCTAAATAAACACCCTGTCTAATGCTGAAACAAAAGAAGCACCTCTTTTAAAGTCAGAAACAATGTGCTTTCTATCACCACTTTTCTTTTACATTATAATGGCAGTTGTAGCCAAGAAATTAAAAGAAAAAAAAAGAAAAGAAGATACAAGAATTAAAAACATAGTAGGTGCCATATTCTGCTTAGAAAATTTCCCTTTCAGATACTAAACAAATTAGTGAATTGTGAAGGATTAATCAAACTTTTATATCAACTGAGAGGCAAAATAAAACAAATCTTTTGACCCACCAAACACCTCAGATGATAATATAACTTAAATGTAGCGATTGCTTTGTGCCAGTGAATTACTAACCAAAGTAAATGGCCCATGTTGGTCTTTCCTCAGTATTTTTTACTCTCCAATCTGTCTTCCATTTCCTTGCCAGTTGCATTTCAGTAGTTACTTGATGTGTGCACACACATGGTAAGTGACTGTGGAAACATGCCTGTCAAGGTCTTTTTAGTAGTGTGTTCAGTATCTGGTTAAAAACTATGATGACCACAAAATTTTATTTTAATAGAGTCTTCAAGGAGTTGCACAAGAAATGTTCTAACAGTGTCCTCCCTTAGATGCAAAAAACAACTCTTAAACAATGGTTTTAAATAGTAACAACTATATTAAATATGTAAATACCATAAAATATACTTCTCTGGGCATCACCAGCACTTTGGCCTTTAATTAGTTTTTCTCACCTTGTTAACTCTGTTTGCTGGCATTTGTCACAGTGAGGCCAAACTTCACAGCAAGCACTGTAAATCTTAATGTCACATGTACTCTACATTTTATAGGAACAATGTTAGGTTTATGAGAAGCACATTATGGGAGCAAATGTAGTATTATATGCAATCTATGGGTTTCTGTATTTCAATTCCTTGCTATGTTACTTATAAAACCTATAATCTAAATAAGATTTGCTGAACTTCTTTAAGGCTTAGTTTATCTGAAATGTGCATGGTAACACCTATTTTGCATGAATCTGGTGAGGATTAAGTAACATAAGCCCAGTCAAATCCACAGTGACTGCTACTTGGGGTGGAATAAATGGTAGCCTCTTCCCTTTCTTCTTCCTGTATAGAATGTCGGTAATAACTGATGCCATAGTATCAAAGCCTTAGCATGCTTTCCAACCTATTAAATTAGTCCTTGATTTAAAGAAAACAAATCATGATACCCTAAACTAGTGTCAACATTAGGAAGGAATCTCCAAAAATATAATTTTTGCAAGATTAGTGAAAATATCAGGGGCCATAATTTTTTTGTTGTTCATTATCATGTTCCCACAGTAGAACACACTGCCTGTTTTATAGTGGAAGCTTAACAGAAATTTATTGAATAAATGAATCAATGAACAAACTATAAGGGATCTTGAATATCATCTATTACAACCACTTTATGTATTTGAGATAAAATTCACTCATTTAACAGTTGTATTTTATTTTATTATATTTTAATTTTTACATTTGAAGAACCTTTACTGAAATTCTTTTGTCAGGAGACAGTTGTTTTCTTTTTTTTTTTAATTTTTTTCCCCATTGGTAAATTTGGAAGGGCCTAATTCTTTTTTTTTTTTAAGATTTTATTTATTTATTTTTAGAGAGGGAAGGGAGGGAGATATAGAGAGAGAGAGCGAGAGAAACATCAATGTGCGGTTGCTGGGGGTTATGGCCTGCAACCCAGGCATGTACCCTGGCTGGGAATCAAACCTGGGACACTTTGGTTCCCAGCCTGCGCTCAATCCACTGAGCTATGCCAGTCAGGGCTGGAGACAGTTGTTTTCATTTTATTCATTTCATTGATCACCATTGAATTAAGTTAGTCTAGATCCATGTGGATTCACCCTAAATTTGTACAATTTTAATGTGTACAATTCAGAAGCTTTTAGCACATTCACAATCTTGTAGGACTAGCACCACTCCTTAATCCAAGATCATTTTCATCATCTCCCCTTCCCCCCCCCCCCCCCCCGCAAAAAAAACCCGCTTCCCATTCCCTCCTCCTCTCTGTCCCTGGCAATCACTAATCTACTTTCTGCCTCTATCACCATCTTATTTTTTTTCCTTTTTTTAAAATTTTATTTTAATTGTTGTTGCAGTACAATTTTCTATCTTTTACTCCCATCCCAACCCACCCACCCAGCCCTCCCCTCCTCCCTCCCATTTCCACCTGCCCCTAGTTTTTATCCATGTGTCCTTTATACTTATTCCTGCAAACCCTTCCCCTTTTCCCCTGAAATTCCCCTGAAATTCCCTCTCCTCTCCCCTCTGAAGTCTGTCAGTCTGTTCTTTATTTCAGTGTCTCTGGTTATATTTTGCTTGTTTCTTTGTTTTGTTGTTTAGGTTCCTGTTAAAGGTGATATCCTATGGTACTTGTCTTTCACTGCCTGGCCTATTTCACTTAGCATAATACTTTCCAGTTGCACCCATGCTGTTGCAAAGGGTAGGAGCTCCTTCTTTCTTTCTGCTGCATAGAATTCCATTGTGTAAATGTACCATAGTTTTTTGATCCATTCATTTACTGATGGGCATCTAGGTTGCTTCCAACACTTGGCTATTGTAAATTGTGCTGCTATGAACATTGGGGTGCATAGGTTCTTTTGGATTGGTGTTTTAGGGTTCTTAGGATATAATCCTAGCAGTGGAATTGCCGGGTCAAAAGGCAGTTCCATTTTTAGTTTTCTGAGAAAATTCCATATTGTTTTCCATAGTGGTTGTACCAGTCTGCAATCCCACCAACAGTGTACTAGAGCCCCCTTTTCACCACAACCTCTCCAATACTTGTTGTTTGTTGCGTTGTTTATGATGGCTGTTCTGACTGGTGTAAAGTGGTATCTCATTGTGGTTTTAATTTGTATCTCTCTGATAGCTAGTGATATTGAGCATCTTTTCATGTGTCTCTGGATCCTCTGTATGTCCTCCTTGGAGAAGTGTCTGTTCAAGTCCTTTGCCCATTTTTTAATTGGGTTGCTTGTCTTCTTAGAGTGGAGTCGTGTAAGTTCTTTATATATTTTGAAGATGAAACCCTTGTGTGAGGTATCATTGGCAAATATGTTTTCCCATACAGTTGGTTCTCTTTTTATTTTAATACTCTTTTCTTTAGCTGTGCAGAAGCTTTTTATTTTGATGAGATCCCATTGTTTATTCTTTCCTTTATATCCCTTGCTCTGGGGGACATATCAGTAAAGATGTTGCTGTGTGAAATATGTAAAATTTTCCTACCTATGTTTTCCTTTAGGACTTTAATGGTGACGTGGCTTATACCAACCATCTTATTTTTAATGAAGAGAAGCTAAGGTCTAGAAACACTACCTGGATTCTCAGGTTACACAGTCAGTAAACCTCAGAGCTGGGGAGCCAGTTCAAGTTTGCTTCCCTCTCTAGAGCATCACTGTGCATTGTTTTACATACGGATTAGTTGAGCCATTTTTTCATTAAGAAGCATCACTCACATTTCTCCTCCCATTTCAGGGTCCTATAAGTTAAATACTACTCATCCTGACTTTGTCTGCTTAAGTGGATGATTGAAGGAAAACTCTCCATTTCCAAAGCACACTTCAGCAGTAACAAACACATTGCCCCAGCACAGTTCAAAGTGAATTACAAACCTTAGCTCATTTCATCCTCATTATACCTATGAGACAGGGACTAATATCCCGTTTTTCAGGTGAGGAAATTGAGATACAAGAATTTAAGTGACTCACCGATGATCACATAGCTAATAAATTAATAAGTCAAGGATGTTAATAGGATTTAATTTTCAAAATGGGAGGGATTGATTGTAAGTAACATTGATTCAGGGAATGTGGAAATCGACAGTTAATCAGGATTCTACCATACAGGATTTCTCCGAGGTTTTAATGATTCAGTTGCCTTTAATGGATTAAGAGTCTTTTTTCTCAAACATATTTGAGCAAAAGCATTTTTTTAAATCAACTTATTGCATTATAATTTACATACAGTGAGCAAACTCAGTTTAAGTGAACGGTTTTGACAAATGAAGCCACCACCACAGTCACGACTGAGGGGGCATTCGCTCCAGCACCCCCTGCCCAGAGAACTTTCCCAACCCAGGCCTCAGACAGCTGCTGGCTTGTTTTTAATCACTAGAGACTTACTTTTTTTCTAGAATTTCACATATGGAGTCACTCGTTATGTACTCTTTGGGTCTCTCTTTCTTCGCTCCGCATAATGATTTTGGGATCATCCATGATGCTGCATGTTACATCAGTAGTCTGTTCCTTTTATTAATGAGTTCTTTTTATGGCATTATATGGAAATGCCAATGTGTTTATCATTCACCCATTAATGAATATTTTTGTTTAGTTTTGATGGAGTATCTTGCACTTTGGAATGTACTGACATGAATTCTGGCTAGTGATAATTTTAGATACTTCTGGACTCTTCTAGAGAAGTAGAAATCATTTCTGTGATGTAAGTGACAGTTCTCTTGGTCATGTGCCAGCTGTGACATGAAAGAGAAAAAAAAAGCATCCAGAGAGTACTTTTTTCTATATGACATTTTGTTGGGCATTTAACATACCTTACCTCATCTAACTCTATGTTAGGATGTCATTCTCAAGACCACAGTCAGAAAGGATTTAGAGGAAAGAATGTGTGTGTGTTTGCTGTATTAAATACAATAGAGCAGTAAAAGAATCTAATCTCTCTCTGGATAAATTGAACAGGTTTTTGTGATAGAATATTAATCTAGCTCTGATCTGTATATTGATGGCAAGTGTTCTGTTGAATGTAATTAATAAATATGAAGGATTAGATGTTGAGTCTGATATCCGTTGACCTTGTAATTCTACAGAACTTACAGGCAATAAAATGTCCCAGTATGTTGTACTGAATCTGTGTCTTGTTTTCACAATTATCTTTGTAACTGGTCTTACTCAGTTACCATTCCAGAGAGCTCCTCTTCCTTATTACAGCACTAATAAATTAGGGGTTCCATAAGTGCCTTTGTTCAAATTCATTTTCTTCTTTCAGCTAATGAACAGCCATCTGCAGCTGCTCCTCGATCTTAATCCATCTGCATGGAGATGCCATTGTTATATAGAGCATTCTATAAATATTGCTATGTTGACAAGCTGACTGCAGATGGGGAGGGGGATACTTTTATTATTATTATCCCTGATTAAGAGAGAGGCCAGATTGACAACACAAGGGCTCTGAGGTCCCTTCTCTTCTGTAAATTGTCTGTTCATATAATTATATTTCTAGTAACAATATTACGGTATGCATTACAATCATCATTGTGGTTGTTATTTGTTATTCGCTGAGTACCACTTCTGCATTCTGCACTGTGTAAGGCACAGCATGCAGGAAGACAGAGCTCATACTTGAAAGAATTAAATATTTGTATTATAGAAAGAATTTTATCAGCCTTATGAAACTGAGTATTTAAAGTAGATATGGTATCTTGTGCCACACTTATATACCATGAACTAGGCAAAGGAGTTAGTTGTACCACCTATATGTCACCGCCCCTCGTACACAATGAAATTGCTCTGAAGTAAAGCCATGGGTTAGAAAAGAAATATCCTCATTTTGATTCAGAATATGAACTTTTTTTTAGTGAGACAGTTTGAGAGATGATAAGTTCACAATTAACAGGAAGAACTTTTACTACCAATGACTTAGGCTATTTCTATCCAGTAAAGTGGAAAATAAACCTGTAATCCAGTTGGCTTGAGGAAAAATCTACTTATTATGTGCCTGATACATGCAAATCATTGTGTTGGGTGCTAGAAACACAGTTGTGAACAAGACAGACAAATTTCCTACCTGTGGGGAGGTTGTGCTCTGGTGGGCCAAGGCAGATACTGCACAATCACAGTTAAGGAAGCGCAATTATGGCTGTGCGGAAGAGCAGGGTGCTGTGGAGCACAGAACAGGAGGACCAGGGGGAAAGGCATTCAAGCAGTTGACTTGTAGGAGGCTGGATCATGGCCCCCAAAAGATATATTCCAAGAACATATACGAATGTTACTTTATTTAGAAAAAAGAGCTCTGCAAATGTAATATGAATATTGAGACAAGGAGATGTATTTGAATTATTGCACGGGTCTTAAATCCAGAAAGTGTCCTCGTAAAAGAAACACAGAGGGAGATTTGAAACAGGCAAAAGAGGTGAAGACACAGAAGAGAGGAGGAGGTAATGCGTGGCCATGGAGACAAAGGCTCGAGTGACGTGGCCAAAAGTCAAGGAATGCTTTCAAGCAGTGGGAACTGCAAAGGCAAGGAATGATATCTTCTACCTAAAGTCTCCAGAGACATGGTGGCCTTGCTGACACCTTGAATTTTTTTTATGTCTAGCCTCCAGCACTGTAAGAGAATAAATTTCTGTTGTTTAATAACTTCCATTTATGGTAATTTATTATAGCAGCTCCAGGACAATAATACATGGCCTATGATCTAGTTCTCTTCCAATTACTTGGCTGGGGGGTGAGGGATAGATATAGAGGTAATACTGAGGAACAAAAAAAAAGACAGGTGGTCCTTATAATCTTCTAATCTCCTTTAAACATGATAACTATACCTCCAGGCAAATAGACCAATGGTATTTGCCAGTATAACTGTCCTTATCCAGGCCATAGTTTTAGAAGAATGTCTCAGGTTTAGGATTACTTATAGTAAACAAATCCACAATGTATGGATTTTGAGTCATGGCTCTCTAGAGAATGTATGCCCCTCTATGGTACAAAATGAACATGCTTCATAACATAAATGCAAATCCCACATGTAGACCACATGTAATATTCTGGGTTAAAGAGTAGATGCCTGAGGCAGGAAGGATTTGATTGGTGCATGAGATCTCTCAACCTCCTCCTTATTTGCCTGTGGCTTTTGACTGCTTGCATTCTGGAAACTATTAGTAAATCTTGATATTGAGTAAAAGCTCTGATTTGTATGAGAATGATTTCACAAACCTGAAACCCAGTAAGCCTGAGAGAGGGGCATTGTGAGAATTTTCACTCAAAAAGTTACATAAGCTGATATCAGGAGAATGTATAGTTAATATCTTATGTGGTAAACAGAATTCTAAAACAATCCCCAAGAATTTCTTGCCACCTCTTGTCTGCACCATATACACCCACCTCCTTTGAGTGGGTGCATATTCATAAATGCCTGTGGATACAGTGGTGTAGCTCCTCCCTTAACCAGATTTTATGGAAAAGGTGAGGAGATAAGCAGTCCTGTGATTCTGCTTCATTATGTAACACTCTGTCTTAAGTGAATAAAGAAAGATTCTCTTGCTGGCTTTGAAAAACCAAGCTGCCTTGTTGTGAGAAGTCCTGTGAGATAACCCTGTGGCAAGGCCCCGAGGGGGGTGTACAGTTGTTGAGAGCGATCCCCAGCCCACAGCTAGTGAGGAAACAGGGACTGCCAGGAACTGAGTTGGGCCTCTGTAGATTTGGGAGGAGAGTCTCCTTATTCTCCAGATTAGCCTGCAGCTTGCTTGACACCTGGATGGCAGCCTGGTGAGACCTTAAGCGTACCATCTAGCTGAACCATGACTGGGGTCCTGACCCACAGAATCTGTGAGATGATAGATGTGTGCCAATTTATGCTGCTAAATTTTTGTTAATTTGTCACACAGCGATAAGAAACTGTGCACCAATTCAAAGAGAGTTGAGGTCGGATAGAATGATCTGGCCAAAAAAATCTGTGAGCGCAAGAACTTAATGCAAGGAACAGTATGACATGGTACAAGAATATAAAGTCTGACATGTCTAGGATGTGCCAACTGAGGAGCAGAGTGGCACAGTGAGGCTGAAGAGGGAGGCACAGGCAGAGAGTACAGGGCTTTGGAATTCTGGTAAAATAGTTTAGGTTCTGTCTAAATGGCCAGCATTTGAGGGTTTTAAAGCACAAGAGTCATAGAATTAACTATCACTGCCATTACTGCTATAATAAATTACCACAAACAGTGGCTTAAACCCCTGATACCAAAACCTGGCAAGGATAACACAAAAAGAAAGCTAAGACCAATATCTCTGGTGAATATAGATGCTAAAACCCTAAACAAAATACTAGCAAATCAAATATAACAATACATAAAAAAAATACATCACTATCAAGTGTGGTTTATTCCAGGGGCACAAGAACTGGTTCAACATACACAAATCGAACAATGCGATATACCCTATTAACAAAAGAAAGGATAAATATCACATGATCTTATCAATAGATGCAGAAAAAGCATTTGATAAGATACAACATCCATTTATGAGTAAAACACTCAATAAAATAGGAATAGAAGGAAAGTATTTCAACATAACAAAGGCCATATATGACAATCCCTCAACCAACATCATACTCAACAGTGAAAAACTAAAAGTTTTTTCTCTAAAATCAGGAACAAGACAAGGATGCCATTCTCACCACTCTTATTCAACATAGTTATAAATCCTAGTCACAGCAATAAGGCAAGAGAAAGAAGTAAAAGGCATTCAGATTGGGCAGGAATATGTAAAAGTGTCACATTTTGCAGATGACATGATTCTGTACATAGAAAACCTTACAGACTACACCAAGACTATTAGAAAAAATACACACACGGAAGAAAGTAGCAGGATAGAAAATCAATATATAAAAATCCACTGCTTTCCTGTATACTAACAACAAAAATTCAGAAAGAGAAATGAAAAAAACAATTCCTTTTGTAATTGCAACCAAAAGAATGAAATACCTCAAAATGAATTTAACAAAGGATGTGAAAGACCTATATACTGAAAACTACAAAGCATTATTGAAAAAGAAAAAAGTACAACAAAATGGAAAGATATTCCATGTTCATGGATTGGAAGAATCAACATAATTAGAATGACCATATTACCCAAAGCAATATACAGGTTAATTGCAATCCTCATCAAAATCCCAGTGTCATTTTTTAAAGAAATAGAACAAAAAATCACCAGATTTATATGGAACCACAAAAAACCATGAATAGCCAAAGCAATTCTGAGAAAAAGAATGAAGCCAAAGGTAACACACTACTTGATTTCAAATTATACCACAGAGCTACAATAATTAAAACTGCATGTTGCTGGCAGAAAAACAGACACACAGATCAATGGAATAGAACTGAGACCCCAGATATAAAACCACATGTATATGGGTAGATAATTTTAGACAAAGGAGCCAGAAACACAATGAAGGAAAGAAAATGTCTTCAATAAATGGTACTGGAAAAATTGAAAAGCCACATACAAAAGAATGAAACTAGATTACAGTTTGAAACTAGATTACTAGATTACCCATGTACAAAAATTAATTCAAAGTGGATCAAGACTTAAATATAAGATCTGAAACAATAAATCACATAGGAGGAAACATAGGTACTTAACTTATGGACCTTGGCTGTGGAGAATATTTTATGAATTTGAACCCAAAAGCAAGAGAAGTAAAATAAAAAATAAATGGGACTCTATTAAACTAAAAAGCTTCTTCACAGCAAAAGAAACTGACAACAAAACAAAGAATCAACCAACAGAATGAGAGATGATATTTGCAAACAACACCTTTGACAAAGGTTTAATATCCAAATATGTAAAGAACTCATAAAACTCAACACCAAACAAACAACCCAATTGAAAAATAGACAGTGGACCTGAACAGATACTTCTCTCAAGACGACATACAAACAGCAAACAGATATATGAAAAGATGTTTAACCTCACTAGCTATTAGGGGGATGCAAATCAAAACTACCGTGAGATACTACATCACGCCTGTTAGGATGGCTATTATCACAAGCAACAACAAGTGTTGGAGAGGTTGCAGAGAAAAGGGAACCCCCATTCACTGCTGGTAGGAAAGTAGACTGGTATAGTTACTAAGGAAAACACTCTGGCAGTTCCTCAAAAACTTAAGAACAGTTACCATACGACCAAGCAAGCCCTCTCCTAGGTATCTACCTGAAAAACTCAAAAGTTTATATTTGCAAAGATATATGCACCCCTACATTCATTGTAGCGTTATTCATGGTGGCCAAGATATGGAAACAACCAAAGTGTCCTTCAATAGATGATTGGTAAAGAAGATGTGGTACATGTACACAACTGAATACTACTCAGCCATAAGAAAAGAAGAAATATTGCCATTTGTGACATGACTGGGCCTTGAGAATGTTATGCTAAGTGAAAATAAGTCAGTAAGTAAAAGTTAAGAACCCTCTGATTTCACTCAGATGTGAGATATAAAACTGAAACTCATGAACACAGACAGCAGTGTGGTGGCTACAAGAGGGAAGGGGGTTGGTAGAGGTGGATGGGGCCCTAATGTATGGTGATAGAAGATGGTTTGACTTTGGGTGTGGGCACACAGTGCAATGCACAGATCTGGTATCATAGAAATGCACACTTGAAACCTATATGATCTTATTAACCAATGTCACCCCAGTAAAACAAACAAACAAACAAATAATAACAGTGGCTTAGAACAGCACAAATTAATTGTCTTACAGTTCGGAGGGTAAGAAGTGTGGAATGGCTCACAGTTGTCTAGAATTAAGGTCACAGCAGGTCAGTGTTCTTTTCTGGACATTCTAGAGGACAATTGGTTGCCTTGTCTTTGAGTTTCAGAGGTCACCTACATCCCTTAGGTAATGACCCCCCTTTCTCTACCTGTAAAACTGGTAATGTTACATGTCTCTGACTATTCTTCTTCTTTTTAAACTTTTTATTTATTTAATTATTGTTGTTCAAGTACAGTTTTCTGCCTTCCCCCCACCCCTCCCCACCACCCAAGCCCTCCCCACCTCCTTCCCCTGTTTCCACCACCCCCCTTGTTATTTTCCATGTGTCCTTTATAATTGTTCCTGTAAACCCCTAATCCTTTCCCCCCATTATCTCCTCCCTCCTCCCCTCTGGTCACTGTCAGCCTGTTCTCAATTTCAGTGTCTTTGGTTATATTTTGCTTGATTGCTCATTTTGTTGATTAGGTTCCAATTAAAGTTGAGATCATATGGTATTTGTCTTTTACCGCCTGGCTTAATTCACTTAGCATAATGCTCTCCAGTTCCATCCATGCTGTAGCAAAGGATAGGAGCTCCTTTCTATCTGCTGTGTAGAATTCCTTTGTATAAATGTACCATAGTTTTTTGATCCACTCATTTACTAATGGGCACCTAGGTTGCTTCCAGCACTTGGCTATAGTAAATTGTGCTGCTATAAACATTGGGGGACATAGGTTCTTTTGGATTGGTGTTTCAGTATTCTTAGGATATAATCCTAGCAGTGGAATTGCCGGGTCAAAAGGCAGTTCCATTTTTAGTTTTCTGAGGAAATTCAATACTGTTTTCCATAGTGGTTACATCGGTCTGCAATCCCATCAACAGTGCACTAGGGTTTCCTTTTCTCCAAAACCTCTCTAAACACTTGTTTGTTGCTTAATTTATGATGGCCATTCTCAACTGTGTGAAGTGGTATCTCATTGTGGTTTTAATTTGTATCTCTCTGATGGCTAGCGATATTGAGCATCTTTTCATGTGTCTCTGGATCCTCTGTATGTCCTCCTTGGAGAAGTGTCTGTTCAAGTCCTTTGCCCATTTTTTAATTGGGTTGCTTGTCTTCTTAGAGTGGAGTTATGTGAGTTCTTTATACATTTTGGAGATCAAACCCTTGTCTGAGGTATCATTGGCAAATATGTTTTCCTGTATGGTTGGTTCTCCTTTTATTTGAATGCTGTTTTCTTTAGCAGTGCAGAAGCTTTTTATTCTTATGAGATTCCATTTGTTTATTCTTTCCCTTATGCCCTTTGCCCTAGAAAACATATCAGTGAAAATATTGCTCTGTGGAAATCTGAGATTTTCCTGCCTATGTTCTCCTCCAGAACTTTTATGGTATCATGACTTATATTTAATTCTTTATTGAGCTTGAATTTATTTTTGTGTATGGTATAAGTTGGTGATCAAGTTTCATTTTTTTGCACGTAGCTGTCCAGCTCTCCCAACACCATGTGTTGAAGAAGTTATTTTTTTTAAAGATTTCATTTATTTATTTTTAGAGAGGGAAGGGAGGGGGAAAGAGAAAGAGTGAAACATCAATGTGCAGTTGCTGGGGGCCATGGACTGCAACCCGGGTATGTGGCCTGACTGGGAATTGAACCTGCAACACTTTGGTTCGCTGCCTGAGCTCAGTCCACTGAGGACTCAAGAAGCAATTTTTTGTTCCATTTTATGCTTCTGCTCCCTTTGTTAAATATTAATTGACCATAGAGATTTGGATTTATTTCTGGGCTCTCTATTCTGTTCCATTGGTCTATGTATCTGTTCTTATGCCCGTACCAGGCTGTTTTGACTACAGTGGCCTTGTAGTATAGTTTGATATCAGGTATTGTGATCCTTCCCACTTTGTTCTGCTTTCTCAAAACTGCTGTAGCAATTTGGGGTTGTTTATGGTTCTATATAAATTTTTGAAGTGTTTGTTCTATATCTGTGAAATATGCCATTGGTACTTTAATAGGTATTGCGTTGAATCTATAAATTGCTTTGAGTAATAGAGACATTTTGATGATGTTAATTCTTCTGATCCATGAACATGGTATATATTTCCATCTGTTTGTGCCTTCCTTGATTTCTTTCTTCAGTGTTGTGTAGTTTTCTGAGTACAGGTCTTTTACCTCCTTGGTTAGGTTTATTCCTAGGTATTTTATTTTTTTTGTTGCTACATCAAATGGGAATTTTTTCCTGATTTCTGTTTCTGTTATGTCATTGTTAGTATACAAAAATGCCTTTGATTTCTGGATATTGACTTTGTATCCTGCTGTTTTGCCAAATTCATTTTTTAGGTCAAGTAGTTTTTTGGTGGAGTCTATAGGATTTTCTATGTACACTATCATGTCATCTGCAAACAATGACTATTTTGTTTCCTCTTTTACAATTCAGATGCCCTTTATTTCCTTTTCTTGTCTGATTGCTGTGGCTAGGACTTCCAGTACTATGTTGAATTGAAGTGGTGAAAGTGGGCAACCTTGTCTTGTTCCTGATCTTAGTGGGAAAGTTTTTAGTTTTTGCCCATTGAGTATGATGTTTGCTGTAAGTTTCTCATAATGGCCTTTATTATGTTCAGGAATGCTCCCTTTATTCCCACTTTGCTGAGTGTTTTTATCATAAATGGGTGTTGTACCATATCAAATGATTTTTCCACATCTATTGATATGACCATGTGATTTTATCTTTGCTTTTGTTCATGTGATGTATTATGTTTATTGATTTGTGAATGATTTGCCATCTTTGCATCTCTGGGATGAATCCTACTTGGTCATGGCATTTGATCTTTTTAAGGTATTGCTGGATGTGGTTTGCCAATATTTTGTTGAGGATTTTAGCATCTATGTTCTTACCATTCTTCTGAGGAAGATAGTCACATGTCCCTCTGTCTACAGTCAGGAAAGTTTGTCTGGTTTTTAAAAGCTTTTGATTAGACCATGTGGACCAGACCATCCACCATAATCTTTCATCTCAAGGCCCTTAACTTTATTACATCTGCAAAGTCTCCTTTGCCTTCCAAATCAACATATTCACAGGTTCCAAGGATTAGAACATGGTATTTTGTGGGGGCATTGTTCTGCCTACCACAACCATACCAGCTACCCATGGAAAATGAACAGAAAGAGGTGAGAGTAGATGAGGGAGACAGTGTTGGAGGCTGTTCCAGGAGACCAGGAGAAATTTCAGGGGAGTGCAAAGCAGAGTTGTGGCTTTTTTGAAGCTTGGGTTGTATTTGTACTTCATGTAGATGTAGAAACAGAAAGAAAGAGGAATCAAGAACAACTCTCAAGTTTTTGGTTTCAGGATCTACATGGATGGTGGTGACAATTCCTGAGCTAAGAACTACTCGAGATGGAGTTGGTTTGTGCTCATGCTTACTGTGTTTGATAGCTTTTTTCACTCTTCCAGATTTACTCCCTCTTTCACTACCCTGCTTTCTGCCCCAGGAAGGTGATGTTTATGTCCTACATTAGTAGGTGACTTTGCCCTCTCTCTCCAGTTGGGTTCAATGAATAGGCAGAGGGAAGAGATCAAAGGAGGAGAGGAGAGTGAGGACTGGATATTTATTCCGTGGGGTCTCTTCTTGCAGGGTTTTCTTGGGTTGGCTTTGTCCCACTATCTATCAGACAGTCCTCTCTAGACAGTTGGTCCACTCCTCTCTCCACCCCTCTCCCCTTTCTCTCTCTCTTCTTGTAACCACTTCCTTCGTTTGCCCTACAGATCTGGGAGTGTTAATAGCTTTCTGCTGTTACCAGGCCTATATCAACACTTCTTTCCTTTTCTAAACCATGTCCAGAAATTTACAGATAGATCCTCTATTACATTTTGTTATATTTCCTGCTAGAAGCCTGACCCACATATGCTCAGTTTCAGACATGTTGACGACTATAAGATATCCCAGGAGAAATTTAGATACCTGAGTCTGGAGCTCAAAAGCAGAGCGTAAACTGGAGATATGAATATGGACATTACTAACATAGAGATAAAAACTGGAATTTTGGCAACTGACAGATCATTTAAGAAGGGAGTATAGAGATAAAAAGAGGGGAAAAAACTTGAGAGTAAAGGGGACTTTTAATATTTAAAGACTGATGGAAAAGCAAAAGAGACTAAGTAAAATTAGCTAATGAGATAAAAGAGAAACCAAGAGAAAAGGATGTCATCAGAAAGGAAGAAAAATTGCATTAGTTGACTTGGGCTGCCATAACAAAATGTCATAGACTAGGTGGCTCAAACCACAGACATTCAGTTTTCACAGTTATGGAGAATGGGAAGTCTTGGATAAAGGTGCCAGCACAGTCAGCTCCCAATGAGAGCTCTCTTCCTGCATTTCAGGTAGCTTCCTTCTAACAGTGTCTGTACATGGCAGAAAGAGGTGGAGAGAGAGCTCTTTAGTAACTCTACCTACTAATCCCATCACGAGGGTGGGTCTCTTATGGCCTCATCTAAACTTAACTATCTCAGAAAGTCCCTATTTCCAAATACCATCACAATGAGGCTATAGCCTCAACATATGAATTAGTTGTGGGGGTAGGGGCACAGCTCAGTTCACAGCAGGATTTAAAAAGGGGAAATGGTCAACTCTCTCTAATTCTGCTGAGAAGTAAGTTCCAGGAGACTCTAAAAAGTGACCATTGGATTTTTCAAAGCAGATTATGCATCTGATAAGTATGTATTAGTAACTTAACTTTACATAGTAATTTATTAGGTGCTAATGGCATCCCAGGTAACTCAGTTCTTGAGCTCATGAAGCTTCCCAATCAGCTGCAGATCCAAGCCATACACATATATCAATTTAAATACAACAATAAAGTAAAGAATTAGTGCAGAGCTCTCTGAAGGCCCAAAAGAAAGGAAATAATTTCAATTCTCATTTACAGGGTACATTTAGATGTCAGAAATCTAAGAGCAATACCTACTCACTCATTCTGCTACAAGGTACCAAGTATTATTCCCCTGGTTATATTTTAACAGGAAAGGAAATTGAAAACTTGGAGACAATAAGTAATTTTCCATGACCTATGACTAGTAAATGAAAGAGAAGAGATTCATGTCTATTTGACACCAAAAATCCAGGCTCTTGACATGCATTTCAGGGTGTAAATTTACTAAAACAACAGTGTTTTTCACCTTGTTAAGAATAATTAACACATAGTTTATGGATTCTACATACCCCTGGAAAGCTTTTTAAAATGCTTCTTATATCATATATTTACAGGAAGATGCAATAATACAAAAAGATCCCAGGTACCTCTCACCCAGTTTCTTCCAATTTGTACATTTCACAAAACTATAGTACAATATCAAAACCTCAGAGTTGACATTGCTACATGTGTCAATTCTGTCATTTTATCACATAGGTAGATTTGGTGTAACCACTATGATATTCAAGATACATAACTATTCCTTGGACGCAAGCATTTTCCTCAGGCTATCTCTTTTTAGTCCCATCAACCACCCACTCTTTTCCCACACCTCTAACCCCTAGCAACCACTGATCTGTAACCCATCTCTATAATTTTGTCATTTTGAAAGTATTACATCAGCAGGTTCACACAGTATGGACCATGCTGGGATTGGTTTGTTTTGCTGGGCATATGCCCTTGAGATCCATCCTGGTTGTTACATGTGACAGTAGTCCATTCCTTTTTACTACTGAGTAGTATCTCATGGCGTGCAAACACCACAGTTTTTTTACCCGCCCATTTTGTTTAATGCCCCAACTTTAAAGGACAGCTGGTGGTTTCCAGTTTAGGGCTATTACAAATAAAGCAGCTATGAACATTCTCATACAGGTTTTCCAGTGGACATAAGTTTGTATTTCTCTGGCATAAATGCCAAGAACAATTACTGGTTTGTATGGTAAGTATATATTTAGGTGTGTGTGTGTTTTTTTAATTACAAAACTGCCAAACTATTTACCAAAGTGGTTTTATGACCTTAAATTCCCATCAATAATGTATGAGAAATCCAGCAGCATTTGGTATTTATTCTATTTTTTTACTTTATCTGTTCTAATAGGTATACAATGATATCTCACTATGGACTTATTTTAATTTCCCTAATAGCTAGTGATGTTCAACATCTTTTCATGTGCTTAATTGCCATGCCATCTATACATCTATTTTAGTGAAATGTCTCTTCATATCTTTTGTTCACTTTCTAATTAGATTTTTTTTTTACTATTGAGTTTTTGAGATTTCTTTACATATTCTAGGTACAAACCCTTTGTCAGATATGTCATTTACAAATATTTTTTTCCAGTCTGTAGCTTGTCTTTTCATTCTCCTAACAGGGTCCTTCACAGAGCAAATTTTTAAATTAATTGCATATATCTATATAATATATGATTTATATGTATTTATATAATCTTTATGTATAAAACTTTAGAGGCATCAACTAGGAAGTCTTTCCCAATGACACTGTTATTTGGATCAGAAATTCTGCTAGTGTTTACAAGTCATGTCTTGGCAATACACAAGGTATAGCCAATGTCACAGTGTCTTCTATACAAGGCACTTAGAATAATACGCACCCAACATGCAAACAGGCATGTGGACAAGTTGCTACTAACCCATGTAAATTGTACATTAAGGTGGTCTATACTTTATTACATTTCCAAAACACCTTTATTCAGGACAGTAACTGTTTCATAAGCAGCATGAGAAGGATTTTCAGAGTCAGAGATTGAGAAAATTGGAAGGCAGCATGCAGGAGATAGAAGTTATAAAATACAATTTCATACAATTTCTTTAGGTATCAAAGCTTGTAGGAAATAGCTGTGTTACATTTCAGTCGATTAATCTAAATACATATATACATTGGAAAGCAAAGTCTAAACTGAAGAACTGGGCACCAAAATGTACATTTGAGAACTATCCTCAGAGAAATTAACTCCATGGGGTGACTAGGTTTATTGTAGTAATAGAATGAAAATAAAGACAATTGTCTAGCTTTTTCAGTTATCTAGATATTATTTATTTACTTTTCTTGATTGGTTTAAATCTCTCTAGGAGTAAGAAATAAAACAAGAAAATGGGTATTTTTTTCCTTCTAAGTATTAGATTCAGTGCTATTAATTCTTGGTTTCAATTAGTAGATTAACTATGTATTGTAACTATGAATGGTATTTCTTTAATTACTGTCTAGCCAGAGAAGTAGCTAATTTAAGTGTATGCATATCTAATCTCTTAATCTCTATTTGCTGGAGAAAAATAGTTTTCCTTAGCATTTCTTTTTATAATCACAAAGATTAATTCTAGGAGTAAGAAATATTCTAAATTCTAAAATTATTTTGTCACTATAACTCCAATATTTTATTTGAAATACCATCTTAATTTCTGTATAGAAAAAAATGCCCAAATGTTTAACTTATTAATATGCCCTAAAGTATTCATAGCTCTTGCCAGGGTTTCTCAAAGGTTTGATAGAACACTTGTGTGGACTGTAAAAAAGAGGCAATTTTGAAATCAATGAATTTGTTGCTTATAAAATGTCCACAAAGCTACTCTGCTTCTTCTCCTCTTCTAGGAGTTGACAGCTTTGGACAAAGAAACTTTTATGGCAGTGACTGACTTGCAGAATCATCCAAGGCCACCCTTTCCATGAGGAAGAGGTCAGCAATTAGATGAGATGCTGGTGGATTGACCTTAATGCCAGGGGCTTAGTGCTTATTTTGTTCTTTTAGTGAAGTTCCTAAGAGATTCTTGAGGAAATAAGGGGAAAAGAGCAAACTGGCTTGAAAATCAGAACCCACAACAGAGGGCAACAAGCACAGGAACAAAAACTTATTCCAGATCAGTCCTTCCAAAACCAGCAAACAAATGTGTTGTGGAAAGGGCAGCCTCACAAATGACAAAACAGTGTCCTCTCAGGCCAATGACACAGTTACTTACTTTGGTGAGTGGTGCTAAACTCCAGGGATATATATTTTATAAATTACTCATAATAGAACATCAATCCAATTGATCCCAAGAATGTCTGTTGAATGTCTTTTTCTCTGTATCCCCTCCCCTCTTTTATGGTGGGAGAATGAGGCTAATGGCAGTTTGCCATGGTTATGTGATATCCTGGCAAGAAAGTGCCTCATTTTATATCACAAACATATGGTCTGGTAATGGTTTTATATTATATTCCGTTAGTGTTTTATTCCTGTTTTTAGGAGACCTCTTCTCGACAAGAGCAATATGTTTTCTTGTCGACCAATCACATCAACTGTTAACACATGTCTTTACTTTTAGAGTTCACAATGGTTAAAAAGTTAAAATTTAACCTTATATTATGTGGGACCTAAATTTTGATTATGCAGTAAAGTTGATCTCTGGTGCTTACCTGTGTTGAAGTTACTTTTTCTCTGTTTTCCTTTCAATTAAGAATTATCTCCCTCTTTGCAATGGTTAATGTTTCTCAAGGTACAAGTGACTAAATTGAAATGTGTACAAAATGTGGCAACCAGGATGGTAAGATGAGTCTAAACTTAAGGCTGCAAACTGGTGTCCCATTATCCAAATCTGGCTCACAGATGTGTTTTGTTTGGCATAGAGAGTGTTTAAACGTGGTTTTTTTTTTTTAATCAGTTGCCAACATTTAAAAATTGGGAGATTTCAAATAGAGGTCTTGCTCCTCGGTTTCTTTGGGATCTCCCAGCAGCCCTTGCCCAGACTCCCACACAATGACAACTGCTCCATGCCGGGTGGCATCTGCCTTTTCCCTCAGGGTTCCTTTTCTGTTGGGCTCACCTCTGTCCTATCCAACATGGTTTCATATGTTAATATTCTATCTCCACCTCTGCAGACATCGAGTTTGAGACCCCTCTTCTATGTAATATGAGGTATTTTGGAAGAATTGATGGTGTGTGGCCTTGAAATAAATAATCCTGAAAGAAAATTAGTTATCCTCAAACATATGAAAGATTGTTCCTGGGGGCAAATGTTTAGAGCAGTAAAGTACTGTTGCCTCAGGAGGCAGGAAAATCTAGGAGAGGGCAAATATTGCCTAAATGTAGCAATAACATGTTGAATGACAATAAGCCAACCAAGAAAGGAACGCGCCTCACTAGGGCAAAGAGAAACTCCTGTCCCTGGAAGTGTGGGTGTGGCGGGAAGTCCACGGCTTGATCACCAAGGTCTCCTCCAACTCCATGAAATCTGTGAAATTGGCTTTTTACAATCATTTTCTGTGGAGCTATGATGTGATCTCTATGCTAACTGGAAAACAAGTTTGAATTAAAACATATAGGTCTTTGACATACTTTTATTGGATTTAGTGGGATAAAACTTAGTGAATGCCAACATCATCCTTCTGAATCACAGGCAGTGCCCTGATTACACTTGTTTCAGAGTGTTACTCTCTAGTCACAGGGCATTTGATTTCCTTTCTAATAACACATGGCAATCAGATGTAGAGTTTTTCTTCTGGAAAAAATGTTATTTTAAAAACAGTAACATCAGCACAACTGTCAGGATGAAAAAAAAAAGCACAATAGTTTTGAAAATTACTCTGAAGTTTTATTTGCTGAAAGGATTAAAGAAAGAATATATAATGCCCCTAAAGTCTTTACAAACCACCACCACAAAAAAAAGACCTACAATAATTGCTTTGCAAGGAAACAGTTATTGGGAAAGCAGAAGATTGATGTGAGCATCAATAGGTTTCAGCCTTCTGTCTGTTAAGGTTTTGCCTTTTTACATAAATCAAGGATTGGCCTGCAGGTCAAATACAGCCCACATTCTATCTTTGTATATAAAGTTTTATTAGAACAAGTCATATTCATTCATTTATCTATTGTTAATGGCTGCTTTTGGCAAGGTAAAAAGACAGTTGAGTAGTTCTAACACAGAGAGTCTGACTCATGAAGCCTACGGTGTTTATTATCTGTCCATTAACATAAAAAGTCTGCAGATCCCTTGACTAGCTCCCTCATACTATTTATATCACCATTTCTTGTCCGTATAACAAAGACCCGAGTGAGGTCTTGATGTTGCTGTAGAAGACAACACTATATCCTATTACTTTAGTGGTAAACAGAAGACTGCTTTTTTCAACTTTGGACTACTTTGTCTCTGTTTTCAACTTGTACCTACTGAGACACAAAACTCAACATTTTTTTCAATTTCGTACAAAAAATTCACTTATGCAGAAGTATCACGGAGCAATGCATACTTTCACCAAAGTATTTGGAGGTGGGGGGGTGGAAGAGAGGCATTACATTTCCCCCAGTCAACAATTTTAAAATCCCCTTTAAAACCTTCTCCAGAGTTCCTCTCGCTTGAAATTTGTTAAAAAGTTAGTAAGTACAAGTTTCTTACCTCAACTATCCCCAGGAAAAATGAGAGGGAGCAAAATAGGAAGCGTTTTTTTTTCTGATAGCAGAATTGCCTTTATTTTAGTTTTCCATTGCTTCTGGAGCAGAGTAGAGGACCACACCATCGCAGTTTAGAGTCTGTAATCTCTGGTTAAAGAGTGGAAACTGCCGATTTAGAGAACTGATCCAGTTCACTAATGTGATTCCTCCAGTTCCCTTAATAATATACCTTGCACACATTCAAGAAAGTGATAATATCACTTGTGCTGCTGAGATTTTCAACTCCAACAGTTATCCTAGAAATTATCTTTAGGATGGTGGAAGGAAAATAGATTGTTGTTAAATGTAATTTGTATACACAAAGCAGTGAGTGTCTTCTGCTCACAATTTAAATATACCAGTGACTTCTGTTGCTAGCTGTTTGTCAAAGCAGGTATTGTGAAAAGAACCTCTTGTTTCAACATTTGGAAATAATAGATAAGATACAAACATCTCTGTACATGCAAAGCTAAGCTCAGGGGTGAAGGAAATCCACAAGGCCCAAAAGCTAAGAAGATATTCCAAGAATTTTCATCTCCTACCTTCCCTCTTCACAGCTCACAGATCCCTGTACCTTGCCCAGGGAGTGTCAACTTCTCCCCTCTGTTATGCAGGGCCCTTCCGCTCCAACCCAGTCCCTCCCACCATATTTCAATACTCAGTTTCCTCAGAAAGAAAGTTAGTTCTTTAATAAGGGCCCACCCTCTTCAGAAGGTTGTTTTGTGACTTGTGCCAAATTGACTTCTTGCCTTCTCCCCAACCCCATCCTAAGCAAAGAAGTCTGTTCCATGGGCTTTTCTCATTAATTACCAGAGTTGGAAAGGGGATCATGTGAATATGGAGGACAGATTTTTCATGAGGCAAAGCAGGTATTGCTTGGTGCCCTTCTCTCATGACAAAGGGAGGACTCTCAGAGAAGCATCTAGCTGGGGGCAGAGCTGAGTGACACACACCCAGTGACTCAGAGGCCCTCCCTTGCTTCAGCTCTAAAACCTTTCCTCTAACACTTTCAGATACTCATTGAAAAGTGCCACCAATGACTTTGCAGGCTGATGTCTGTCAATGAGTGGTGCAAAGCGGGGATCGCTTTGAATGGAAAGTAAGGGACTACAAAAAGGAAAGTTTGAGAATGTAGAATTGTCACAGAAAACTGTCAGTTTCAAGAGGGGCTTTTTCTGGAGCACAAGCGAGGCACAGAATACCTTGAAATGCCAATGGGGAATTTGGGAATATCAAGGGCCATGCTTAAATATTTAAAATTCCTGATATTGAACTTCATTCTGACTCACTCTTCAGATTTTAGCTCAAATATCACATCTTTAAGGATGTGTTTCCAGACACCCCCAAAGAAGCTGTCAGAGTCTCCTGGTAATCACTCTCATAACCCCTGAATTTGTTTCCTTAGTGTCTCTTGTGACCATTATAATTGCATAATTAATTGTGCAATTCATACTTAATGTGCTTCTCCTCTCTAAATGCAAATTCCATGAAGGGGGACACCTTGTCTGTCTTGTTCACTACTCTGTTTTCAGTGCCAGACATGGAGTTGGCTTTGTTAAATGAAAGAGCTATAAAGTTACCGCAATGATGCAGTTATAACCATTATAATATTACATCTGCTTATAATGCACCTTTGAATAGTTTTTAAAAAACTGTCATCCAGTAAGAAACACCTTATACATTCTGACATGACATACACACACAAAACTAAACAGAAATGTTACTGTAAACAATGCTGACAATCATTACACATAATTCACTCTAAAATTTCCTAATCTCTTCTGTTTCAGTTTTTAAAAGTGCAGGTAGTGACCCTTTAAATTGGTTTCATGACCTGCTTGTGAATTTCAACCTACAGTTTGAAAAATCCTGCCCCAGGGCACTTCATAATCATAAGATGCAATTGAATATTAACTGGATTTAAACTTTGCCTTCATTCATCTGTCTCTGTATATTTCATAGGGTTTAGACAACATATTCCTTGTGGATGCAGCAAAATACTTGTTAAGGGTTCCAAAACTCCTCATACGACCATTCAGTTGTCAACGCCCCACTGTGGGCACTCACAGGCAGAGGGTGTTGTGGGGAAGATGGCCCGGCATGCCGAAGTCCACTCTGTCCTAAGGTAATAATTTACTTGCAGGAAGTGTAATTTACCTGACATTCCGCTTGTACATTTATAATTAGATTTGGATTTCTTGCCCAGTTTTACTACATCAGCCTAACATATGCTGTGCTACAGATGGAAGTCCCAGGTTATGCAGCACCAGGGCCCCTGAGGCCTTGCGATTCCAAATTAAACTTGGGTGTGCATATAAACCATGCAAATTATGCTATGGCCACATGCTCAGCACTGCCAAAAAGAAATCAGGCAACAAGCCTAGAAACAAAATGCATTGAGGACAGCCTCCTCTTGCTGGAAATGTTTTTATTAGCCTGGGATGTTGAAGGGTTTTGAAAGTAAATACTTGACTCAATTGCCATGACTAGATGCCCATGTTTCCTTGGCTACCAAAACAGGCTGGTGGCTAGGCATGCTTTCTAATCCGCATCCATATCAGTAGAATGGGAGTAAACTTAGTGAACTCATCATAATTTTTGTAGGCTCAGTATGGGCAAAATGTTCTCACATGTGAGTGACCAGAGTTGTATTATTCTTTGGGAGATGCTGCCTCAGTGGATGGAAGCTCTGTGTTCTTTCCCCTCCTGCCCGGGTGGCACACAGGTTGTCTAAGACTTCTCTGCTCAGAAGTTATCTCAGGTGTGGGTTCATCTGAAAGAGCTGCAGGACTGCAGGAGATGGGTAGGGGTCTGGCACACGGGGGTGGGGTGAGGACAGGATGTCTCTCTCTGTGTCCACTAGCTTCACTCTCCTCTTCCCGAGGGTGTCAGGCAATTTGTGAGAGTGAACTTTGTATTGGAAAGTAAATTTTGCAAGTAAACTTTGTATAGCAGAAATCATAAGTAGAGTTCAATAAACGTTACAGAGTGAACACACCCATATAACTAGCACTCATATCAAAAAACAAAACATTTCTAGTTACACAGAAGCACAATCCATGCTTCCTTCCAGTCTGTTCCCCAAGGGCAACTATTGTCCCTCCCTTCAATATGATAGATGACATTTTCCTGTTTTTGAATTTTATATAAAATGACTCCTGTAGAATACACACACTTCTTTAAATATGACCTCTACCATTCCATTTCATGTTTATGAGATTCATCTGTGTGGTTGTAGTTGTTTGTTCATTCCTACAGCTGTATGGCACTTCACTAGATGAACGTAACACAATTTTTATATCCATTCTATTGCTGATGGACATTTTGGATGTTTCCAGTTTGAGAAAATTATAAATAATCCTGCTAAGGAACATCCCTGCACCTGCCTTCTAATAAGTCTATGTACATATTTCTGTTGCCATATGTAGGAGTAGAATTGTTGGAACATTAGATATGACAATATTCAACTTTATTTGAAATCTCTGAACAGTTCTTCAAAGTGGTTGTACCAATTTACACTCTCACTAGCAAAGTATGCAAGGCCCAATTGCTCCATGTTATCCATCTGTTTCTTTTATTATATTATTTTTTCTATTGCCATTTAGTCCCCTTATATGCCCCTGCCCCCAGCAATCACCACATTGTTGTCCATGTCCATGAATCCCTACTCCTTTTTTCTTGATCCTGCCACCCTATGTCCACTACCCTCCTTAGCTGTCATTTTGCTCTCTGAGTCTGTCTCATTTTCCTTGTTAGTTCCATTTGTTCATTAGATTCCACACATGAGTGAAATCATATGGTATTTCCTTTCTCTGACTGGCTTATTTCACTTAGCATAATGTTCTCCAGGTCCATCCAAACTGTTGCAAATGGTAACATTTTCTCCTTTTTTGCAGCCAAGTAGTATTTCATTGTGCAAATGTCCCATAGTTATTTTATCCACTCACCTACTGATAGGCACTTGGGTTGCTTCCATATACCGATTATTGTAAATAGTGCTGCAATCCATCTTTTTAATTTTAGTCACTCTAGTGGGCATTTTTAATTTGAAGAGCATGGACTTTGGAATTAGACAGACATGATTTTTCTTGTGTCACATTCTAGCAGTTTATATGGCTCAACAAGTCATGGTTCCTCTCTAAATTTTGCATTTCTTATTTGCAACATGGCAATACAAATAATTATTACATAGGAGAATTGCAAATGATAAATAATGTGTGTTAAATAATAATTATTATTTCTTAAGCATCTACCTTATATAACTACGTTAAGTATTCACCTATACCTGTAAGCGTAAGGCATTGCACTTATGAGCTATATCCCATCATTATCAGACTTACAAACATCTAGCCTTCTGAGTTAGTCTTGCCATTGTTCCCAGGAGATTGGACTGCTCTATCTCCCAAAAGGAGGTAGAGTCTAGTGCTTTGTAATCATTCAAAAAGTGTATTAAGATATGCTGGGGCACATGTGATTTGTTTATTTCTGTCTGCTATTTCAGGGCTCAAAGTTCCAACATCACATCACAGTGTCAGGACAGAAACAGTTCAGAGGAGACCGAGGAACTAGCAGGTGAAGACATGAACTTTTGTTTTTTTCCAAATGAAGAACAAGAAATGACTGTTGGGAGGCATCAATCATGCTTTCCAAATGCTTTTATTATAAAGTCTATGTATGAATGTAATCCTTTGTCAAAATTTCACCACATCTTCTTCTGAAAAGAGGTGTCATGTTGCTTTAAGAACTGAACGGTAAAATTGTTTATGGTCTGTCTTCCTGCCCAATTTGTAGAAGCTAAAAAAAGCCCTCACTTTTAGAAGAATGTGCCTATGATTTTTCAGAATACATGAAGAAACCTTTAGGTTGGCAGATCGCTTTCAACAATTGGTATATATCCAACAGCTCTTCAACAGCCAGGGCTTTGTCTACACAATAGGAAAATAAACATTTAAGCAGGAAATAAAACATCACAGAGGACTGTAGTTGCAAGTTGAAAGTATACCCCTCGTTCCCCCACTGTTACTACTGTATTATTGGCAAGGGGAGGAAGGAAAGGGGATTTTCATGCGTTCTCACTGGCTGTTAGGGATCCACTTCCATTTGGTTCACAGACAAGCCTCTTGGTTCTTACTGAAGCATGTTCCCTGTTCTCACTTGTCTTTAAGTTTAACAAATAATTGTAGTGTCCCTCCAATATAAAACTGTTTAGAAACCATGAAAGACTGATTCCTAAGTTAATAAACCAAAAACACATTTTCTCAAAACACAGTTCTTTAATTTTTAGAGGCTCGTATAATTTAAGGGAATTTAAATCCATGTGTTTTTTATTCACTTGCACTGACATCATCAAAATAGCCTTTTAAACAGCTGGTTGAGCCTTTTTTAATAAAGTTCACTTCTGACTTCTTTCTTTTTGAAAACAAGATTTTTCTTTTTTGCCAAAGGCAAATGAGCTTAAATGCCAGAAGATTTGGATTTTGATCAAAATTCCAAACCCGTAAATTTTGAGGTTGAAGTTTTTGCAAATGGACTCCTGACTCTCCATTGAAACTAATTGCAAAGAGGAAAAAAAAGTAGCATCTGAACGAAGTTTATGGTCAAAACTAGTTGTCAGAAAACTAAAGAAATATCTATATTTGCTGCTTCATTTTGTGCCAAATCTGAAATGAATCAATGTACAATGTGTATTGGATTATTACAGAAACATGATCCACTGCCAAGTGCTTAACTTTTCCACCATCTCTGGTTATCATGAATAAACCACAATGCCATACTCTCCAGAGGTTAGAAACCCAGCACACTGTGGCTGTCTGAGATTTGTGAGATGTGATTGTTTTAACAGAGTCATTTTAGAGAAAAATCCTTCACTAAACATTGTAGATGCTCATTATACACACATGTATATGTGTCTATATAAAATATATACTTGTATATGTATAGGAAATGTGTGTGTGTGGGAGTGTGTGTGTGTGTGTGTGTGTGTGTGTAACCTCTAGGGATTTCTCTTTTAATAAGAATGCTCTCCATCTAAAAGTATGTTTAATGATTTCGCAAGTAAAATTATAATCTGAGCAAAAAAATATGTGAAGGATTTCAGCCTTGATAAATATATCCACATGCTGCAATTGAAACAAAACTCCTAAAGCTTTTTGGTATTAACAACTCGAGACTGTTTTCTTCTTGTTGAAACATATATGGGCTAAATCAGTAATCAGAGAGATGTACAACTGGGAGAAGTTGGGCTTTACAGGAATCTATCAAGCAAACAAGCATTCTAATCTCCTGCAGCCCTCCAGCAAAACCAATGCCCCATTTAAGAAACAAATTTGTTTGCCATCAAAAATTCCTGAAAGAATAATTCCCCTGGAATAGTAAAATTAAAAGACAGAAAGTGAGAAGATGAAAAGAGATGCGTTTTCTGATTTTATTTTATAATTAAGACTTTAAAAAGAGTTTTTACATATACACACTCACATGAAGATGCATAAATATTCGTGGGCATTGGCTTCGGATAAAAACAGAAACCAGAACTTTATTTTTGCATTATTGCTAACAGTTTTGATCATATCATTCTTTTTGAAGGAGAGCTCTGCAGTTACCTATAGGGTAGAATTTGTTTGCTATCAAAACCTTTGGAATCTTCAAAACCAGTTTTCAACATCCAGTTTCTATAGTATTAAAAGAACCTTCATGAGTTTACAAAAATATATTTACAAATTCATATTTACAAATTCAGATTTACAAATGAGATGATAATTCCTATGTACTTACTCATGTTCAAGCTTTGTCACAGATACCTCATTAAATTTTTTAAAACCTTGGCAAAGACAAGACCATTATCCTCAATTGATAAATATAGAAACTTTGATATATAGAGGTAGAGCAGAATGAATTAATTTCATTATGAAATATATAGTCATAGAATTTTCAGTGGATTCACTGCAGGTCAATTTCAATAAGAACTTCCATTGTGCATGGATTAGCTGGATGGAGGTTAGAGACAATATAGAAATAAGGCAGGAAGAAAAATGTCTAAGGAAGATATCACCCATTAAATCCAATTGAAATTAAAGAGTTGTCAGTGACAAATAGGATTTGATTTAATGACATTTTATTTGTATCTTTCAAATAACTCTTTTACTGCATAATACAAAATACATTACTGTTTGCATTATTAAGCAATAGATGTTTTCAGAAGTGTTTTATATATTGACTTTTCAGCCTAATCTAGAGACTTCTGTTTCATATTGGCAGTAAAATTGCTAGATTCCCTGACTTAGCTGTGTGACCTTGGCAGGTTACAAAATTTCTGTACAGCAATTCCCTCATTTATAAAATGATGGTGATGATATATAGACATATTGTACAAATGTACTGAAATATCTGAAAGTATTTGACTTCCTTGTAGGTTACAAAGATGTCATTGTATTCAATCACGATTATATATTGAAGTCTCTTCTCTCTTCTTCCATCTCTCTGTTCTCCCTCTCCCTTTCCTTCCTTCCCAAATATAGACTCTTATTATAGAGTCATGGGTTGTCAGAACTGGAAAAAAAGCCATAGAGATCATGAAACTCTATCAAAAGGGAAAAAAGAAGGTTGCAGAGAAATGAAATAATTTACAGAAAGTAGCAAAGCTACAAAGCTTTTAATGGCATAAGTAGGTTTGTTTAGTCCCCAAGTCACTGGAACTCCCAATCCTAACCTCTGAGGGAGGCACTCTAGCAGAGTGACGAGAGCATAAGATGGGGGGACAGCCTCTACCACTGACTAACCCTCTGCATCTGTAAAGTGGGATTAAAAACACCGTCCAACTCCTGGCATTCTTATGAGGTAATAAGCATTCAGTAGAATGCCTGCGACTTATTAGCACTGAATGAACATTTTCTCACTGCATTTCACTGTTTCTCTTGAGGTAGTGTAGGCTACATCCACCCTTATTTTTGTGCAATGGACCCCAGAGTTATGAATTGCATTCTCAATGGCCCAAGTGGTTCTACTGCAGAGTGTTAATATCTAACTTCAGTGCTTGCTACATAATACTTTGAGGTAGGTTTCAGCATTATGAGAAAGCTGAGGCACAGAGAAATCACTTGTTCAGGAGCACATGGCTACTAAGTGGCTCTAGAGCCCACATGTTTATTACTGTGACACACTGCAGGTAAAGCAGGGAAGATCATTCAGTGCCACTGAGTCAGCGGGAGCAGGAATGGAATTCTGGCAATGTGCTGCCTTCTCCTTTCATGATGAATGCATGCAGAGAACTGCCTCCTGGAGAATTACGTGCTCATAACTCCCAGTCTGCAAAGGAAATGGGCTCCACAATTGTAACATGGCAGAATCACTGTTGGCCTGGAGACCTAAGGCAAAATCTCCCAAGAGTAAAACCAAATAAGATGCAACATCCAAGCCCCCATGTGTGTTTGTCCAAGCCCAACCTACTACAGACACTCTCTTGGGGGTATTCTTGACATTCATACATTTGAGACGCTGAAGCTCAAGGTTAAATTGTTCAATTGCCAGGGCAAAATGTGCCCACTGACATCATCATTCTTGGAAGTTGTAGTCATCCCTCATTTCTGAGAGCATTAGATTTGTGAGCATGTTGGTGTTAAAAAGCTCATTTAAAAATGAAGATGGATGTTTAATTATTGTTTGATTTGAGTTACAGCCTTTCATTTTCCAAACATCTTAAGAGCAGAGAATCAAAATTGTTACCTAAGAAACTATTGAAATTCTCTTGACTCTTCTGGTTATGTATTATGTATTCCACGAGTTCTCTGCCAGGGATATAAGTCAGAAACTCTCCCGCTGGTTTTGATTACAGCTGCAAAGTCACAGATTTGAACAGTTCTAAACAATCATTCTTCTGAACCTGCACATAGATATAAAACATTTTCTTTATCCTTATCACATAAACCTTCAACGAGGTTTGCTTCAAAGTAAATGCCAGTTTTCTTCCATTTTTTCCTCATTTATCATTTTAACAATTAGCAAACCTAATTTTTGCAACAAAGTGACCTCATTTGCATATTCAAAGGTCACTGTACAGGTTGAAGCTATTTAATATCAAAGTAATGATAATTTAACAACCTCTTCCTCTGGATTCAGATAAAATACAAAATTACCTCTGGCTTTTTAGACTTGCACATTTACAGACACATGATAAAAACATGAGATTGTGATAATGGCATGAGCAATGTAATGAACCATCAGTTAGCGACGGTAAACTTTCTTCATATCCAGCTTCAGGTCTTTGCATTGTCACTTTATTATTTAAAATGGAGCCATCGCATTTCAGTAAGTGATATCAAGAACATAATTTGCTAAGACACCTCTTTATTTGAGGCACTGTCAGGACTGGCAATGAGAAATGACACAATCCCTCAGTTGAAAGTGACAGGCACTACTATATTAGTTCAGCGCCTGTGTATTTCTCTGCTGTTTTTGAAAAATTGCATTTCCTTTGTGTAAGCAGAACAAAAAGAAATAGAAATCAGTTCCATGTGAATTCTGTGGTCCTCTATATTAAACTGTAATTGTTTCCTGGTAAAAAAAACCGAGCCTGCAGGATTTCCTGAGAAATAATTTACAAGGATGGGTCCTGGGTCCAGCTTGCTTTTCCTCCTGTGCTTCTGTGATTGATGACACTGCAAGGAACTGATCCATTTGCCGCGGCTACATCTCCAGAAAGTTCTTTTGCTTTAAACAAACAGCAATCTTCAAAAAAAAAATCTCTACATGGCATTCACTCTCGCCCAGCTTCTTGGTTGGTAGTTGCTTTTCAAGTGTGGCACTGCTCTGAGGGACCCAGTTAAAAAACCCAGTTGCATCAATACAACCATGAAGACAGCTTGTATAAATTATGTAAGGTAAGGTAATAGCTCATCCAAAAATTATAATTCGATTCAGTTTGCTCAATAGGAGCTATGATCTTTAGAGAGGTAACGTGGCATGAATGCCGGCATAGGGGTCCTACACACCTGTGCTCAGATTCTTCCTCTCCCACTGCATAACTTGTATGTGTCACTTACACTGCACAAGCTATAATTTCCCCTTATGCAAAACTGGGGGGTGATGAAGCCTATTTTTCAGAAGAGGAAGCAACCAGCTTCTTGTGAGCTTAGTGAGTTGAAGATTGGAACATACTCTGCAAATTATAGTTTGACAAATAATAAAAATGGTGAATCAGAGCCTTGGGGCAGATTGTTTGAGGATCTGTGTGTTATTTTAATAACAAGTACAAAGAAAGATAAACCAACTATCCTTAGGCCTTAACATGTGTCAGGCATAATGCCAGGCACACAGCACACATTCTCATGTATTCCTCACAAAAGTCTTGTAAAGGATATGTCATTCTTCTCTTCTACAATAATAATTATGTCTAATAATTATTAACTGTATAGCATATGCCATATTCTATGATAAGTGATTTATGCATAATTTCATGTAATCCTTAAAATAACCCTATGGAGAAAATGCAGTTGTTATCCCTACCAAAGAGACAAAGACTCAGGGAAGTTAACTTGTCCAAAGTCATATGGCTGATTATAGAACTCATTAAACCACTTCCCATCAAAACTCTTAGCTCCATTTTTCCTTATATGCCCTCTGACCTTCTGGTTTTGGATCTTTTCAGATTGTGTACATTTCAAGCTGACTTTATTGATAAAAATGTGCAATAGGACTGGAAAAGGGTAGGAGCATAAACGCATATGCAGTATGATTTTTCTGGGCCCCTCAAATATTTCACACCTCCCATCTCACTGGGGCCCTGTACACTCTCTAGGGTCAGGCAAAAGTCCTAATGCCTAGAGGTTTCTTCTCTCATGTCCCTTATTATGCTTTCAGGCAAGGTTTGGCAGCATGGAAGGAATAAAGATTCAGACATACTGTGTCACATGACATGAGGTCAGAATAATGATACAAGCCATCTAATAAAATCAATTTGGGATAGCTTGACTATGTGTCCAGTATGGATCATCAAATCATCATTTATTATTGAAAATTGTGACTTTACACTTCAGAAGGCAACACCAATTAAGGTCCACACATGCCTATTCCAGTCATTCCAAGTTTCTGAGTCACAAGCACAAATAACTGAGCTCAGGAGGTGTTGCATCACAAGAAGAAAAGTCAAAATCCTTAAACCTGATCTGCATGGCCAAACAAAGTGGTGAAATGTGTGGCTGACAAATTCTCTATCATGTTAGAGATTAAAGAAGCATAGCAGAACACAAAATGAGCATTTTAGGACCTCAGAGTCCTGCCAAAAATCAGACAAGTAAAACGTTCATACCTAGAAGTTCAATTATCAGAAATATTTTGTAGCCAAGGCTTTCATTATTGTTATACCGTAGTACAGCAAGTCTTTTCGACCCCCACATGTTAGTGGCTTCTTAATGAATATGAAGCTTTGTTACTTGCCATGTGTACAGTGTGGTGAAGAGCAAAGAAAGAAACAGGATGAGATTTCTGTTCCAAGGAGATAATTATTGTATTAGCTCTTGAATATTTGTCCTAAGAATTAAATGATGTAACATATTCTCAAGACAAAATATGTGCCAGGCACAAAGCAAGACTGTGCCTAGTATACCATAAGCGGTCAAAACATGTTAGTTATTCTTGGTATTGTTGTTATTTTCACCATATTCTCACCTTTTCTTTCTAGACATTATTCAACAACCCAGGCCATGTCCTACCCATTCATCTACCATTTTAAAGACAGAAAGAAGACAAAAGTGAAAGGAAGAAATAAAAAAGTAATTAGAAAGAGGGGCGCAAGGATGGTTGTTCCAAGATCTGATGAACCTCTCTGACACTCTCAGCTCAAGTATTTATAAGGGAGTTAGAAGCTCAGGGGTCCTTTATCTCAATGTGCTGATATATACATTCTGGGGATGGCTAATATGAAGGCACTGTCCTCCTCCAGGGAAGGCATGCTGTTTAACAAGCTATAGAACAATTTAGCACCAACGTACAGCCAAGGAGCAAAGAATTCAGATTTTTGCTGAATCTTTGAATGTCAGTGGAGGACATTCAAAAGACATTGTGTTTATGTGTAAGATCTCATTCACTACTCTTCCTTCTTTGCCAGAAATAGAAGCAAAAATTGCCTTACACACAGCTATTCTCACTGGGCACTGACTGTTCAGCTGTGAATAAGGAAGTTCTAAGAGTCTTGTGAGAACAAAGCAACATGTGATATATTCATCTTAACTTCCTAATATGAGGAGACACAAGGCATAATGTAGGCATCTCTCTCACCCTTTCTCTACACACACATCACATATACATGATATGTCTATATTATATACATACATACACACATATACACACATTTATACATGCATCTGCTATTGTGCTTAAAATATATTTGTTCGTGACACACCCTTATTGTTGATTTGCACAAGGCCTTCTTCACTTTGTTTTTTTTTTAGTAATATATTAAATTACAAAATAAAAACAACACCCTCCTGTGGAAACTAGAACACTGGCAATCACATATACTTTACTGATTGGCATTACCTCAGCCCTTCTCTATTCCCCCTAAATTACTGTCCATCCTAAACTTGCTTTCCATTTATATCATTTTATCATGTTTAAAGCTTATATTCTCTTGCATCGGTTGTCTTTAACCTTTAAAAATGTTGTATGTAATACCCTGGGACTTACTGTTTTTATTTAAAATCATGGTTAAAATGAATCCATTTTATTTTATGTAGTTATATTTCATTCTTTTTGAAGCCTATATTATATTTCATAGCATATATGTACCACATTTTATTTGGCCATTCTTTTGTTAATGGGCATTTGGATTATTTCCATATTTTGTCATCTGCTTGGCCTAAAATGTGTATTAACCTATAATGATTCAATGAACACTCAGTTTATTTTTTTTAACCACTTCTATCATTCAGACACATAGTCATGAAACCAATTAAAAGGAAAGGAAGAAGGGTTGAGTACTTTATAGTAAGAATGGCTGTTTGGGGTTGGGGAGAGTTCATTTTAGTAAGGATTGCTATTTGCCTATCAACTCCAATAAATTTAAATATGTGAAGATTTCATTTATCACCCCCTGAACTAGTCATTTGCAATTAATAATAGCTTTGCTTCCTTAAGTAGTTGTTGTACTTCAGTTTCTTCCTCTGTGAAAATAACCAGCTTGATCTTAAAAACCTTTATGATTCCTATCAGCCTTTGAGATTCTAGGGCCAGAAGCTGAGAGAGGGACCTATCTATAGTAGGAAAACCTAACATTCACTGTGCAGTTATGAAGTACATGATGCCCTGTATACTGTATAAAGCATTTTGTTTAATGTTCACTACAACCTGACTAGGTAGCTACTACCATTACTGCATTTTGGAGAAAACAAACTGAGGCAGATATAAATGAAGAAACTAAAAACCACACACATCGAAGGTTTTATAAAGCTAGCCTGATGAGTCATGGAATTAAGATGGAGATCCATGCAGCCTGGAGCAAAAGTTCCCCCTTGGCCAAGCACTCTGCATCTCTGGATCCCTCAAAGCCAGCTGACCATCCTTAGTCCTTCCCAAAGTTCTAAGAGTAATCATTGTTAAACTCAGCCACATAAATTTTATTTCTAGCTAGAAACCCCCCCCCACCAAAACAAAGAATGAATTTGACATCTTTCTTGAAACAGAGTTTTTTTCATCAATATCTGTTTTCAAAAAATCATATATGCATTTTTCGGTTTGTTATCACAATCATTCAGTAAACAGAGAAAAATTAAGTAGCTAAGACTGAAGATGTCATAATGAATTCTGATGAAAAATGTTTGTATCACTGGTGTTCCAAACTGTCATATGATGCTGTATTCCTATGTTTTATATACTTATTTCTTGGCCATCTCCCCATAATGTGACTGTAGTACCATGGAAAATTTAATTCAACATGTAGAAATTATTGCCATGTTTGAATATTTTTTCCAACATTCAAAGTTGCAGTATTTTCAGTTTATTAAATATTATCAGTCTATGAAAGCTTCAGCTCATTAGGAAGCTGAAGGAATACAGGGTTGCCAACTTATAATCAGTCAGTGAACATTCATCTTGTGTTGTGTGCAGAATACTGAATTAGGCATTTGGGACACAATAAAAGAACCAGAAGACTCTTTCTGCATTAAACGATTTTATAATTTAATTGAGGAAATTATCTAAACTTAAGAGCAGCTTATTAAATATCAAATATAAATTTAAATGATATGAATTCAATTGGTATATACTGAGGGAATACAGTAAAGGAGGATTTATAAATTAATCAGAGAAAATCTCTAAAGGAAATCACATCCATACTACAGGTTATAACTTCTTCTGAGTACCTACTATGTGCAAATCCATGTTCTTAGCATTGCAGAATTATCTCATTTGATTTTCACAATCATCCTTTAATAAAGTATTATTTTTGTTCCCATTTTAAAGATAAGGAAACCAAGATCTAGAAAACTGAGACAATATACCTAAAGTCAAGCTCCTGATGACAGACTGGGCAGGATTTAAGCCCAGGTTGGTCTGACACAAAAGATGATGTGCTAGCCATTATCTATACTGTGTTTAAAGAAACTTCATTAAGATAAGTATTTGGTGCTGGAGGTGGAGGGTGTGAGATTCCTTGAGACTCTATGAATCCTGTTTCTCCTCAAAATTGTCTCCTAATTTTAGAATCAGTTGGTGGATCTTGTCTGCACCATGTCTCCACCATTATGGATGCAGTGCTTCCCTAATGCTTCTCCCTTTTCTTTTAGATTTCTTACCATGAATTCTACTGTAATGAAGAGCTGTCTCTTCTCTGGTGCTTATCTATTTGTTTATTCGATTTTATTTAGAAGTATGGAGAATGCATATTTATTTTATTTCATGGGTTAAATCCAATACTATTATTACTTATTTTGTTGCTTAAATTGTTCAACCTTTGGCTGTTCAGAGTTCTTTCAGGTCAGATCCTATATTTTTGTGATGAGCCTCAATTTTAAAAAATATATTTCTTTGCTTTTTAGTATCACAAGCTATTTCAGGTTGATGTCCTATACATCTTGCCCTAGCCCTGGAATCCAACACTTCTTCAAGATTATCTATTCCATTTTATAGAAAATAGTGCTGAGAAACAAAACTTTGGGTGTTAAACATGCTCAGATCAGATTTCCACTACCATCCTCTGACTACTGTTTTCACTACCGAGAATCACTTTGGTGAGATGGGAGTGAAGAGAGCCCTTGAGTATGACAAAGCAATATGTATACCAACCGAAGGAGTTGATATCACTGAAATAAGAGAGAAATTTTGTAAAGCTAAACAGGGGAGTGGGTGATAAAATTGTGCTATAAGATGTTGATTTTCATACTCAGGAGCAGCATATAACAGGTAAATGAGCAAAAGCCTGGGTGATTAGCAATAGCTACTTAAGGCTATGTATGTAGGGAGGGAGACAGGCCCGGTCCTAGAATTAAAGTATAGGAGAGAGAAAGAAAGGGAGGAAATGTAAACATTAGAGAAAAATAATTGCCTAGAGATGGTGACAGACAAAACAGAGGGTTAGGGGAATTATAAAATTTTTCTGTTTGTTATCTTGGAGCACTGAATATATGAAGGTATATATATATAGATATATATATATATACACACACACACACATATATGAAGGTATATATATGTGTGTGTATATATATATATATATCTATATATATATACCTTCATATCTTCATATATTCCTTCACACATACACACACACATACACACACATATCTTCATATATACTCTGATAATGTCTGGAATAATTGATTCTGTGTCAAGAAAACATAGACTTCAGTTTTGACACTTTGCTTTTAAAATTATTGAAACATATTAATGAAAATACCTCTAATAGTAAATGAGAGGTATTATAATAAAGACAAATTTAATATTTTTGAATTTCTAATACCTGCCTCTGGACCCCACTTTTAGTAGGTATTTAGAATAATAATAACTAGCATTATTAAGTGCTTACTCATCTGTCTCAGGCCTCTCTCAATCATTTTCATGTACATGATGTTATATAATCCTCATAATAATACTATTCTTACCATTTTTATATTTTTTAAGGAGAAACAGATTTAAAGAAGTTAAATAGTTTGACCAGAGAGGCACGGCTAGAAATTCATGAAATCAAGATTTTACTCCAGCACATGTGACTCCAGTGCTCCTGGTTTTAATCAATACACTGTTACTGAGAGAGATGAGAGGATATGGCGAGTGATCAAACTCAAAATATGCCTTACAGAATAGATTTGAGACTCATTGTGCAAATGAAGTCATGAAAAGAGTAAGATTAAATGAATAAAAACACAGACCCTAACACATAGCCTCAAAAGACAAAGTAAAAGATGATTAAAGGAAAGAAATCAGAAAAGGAAAGAAAATACCACTACCATTTCAAAGAGTAAAACTGCTATGGTAAGAGATGTCACTTACAGTAATTGTAGGTAAACTTACTGCAGAGCAACATTCCTGCTAAGAACAATTACAGAATGAAGAAAATGTCTTAAAACATTTGTCGGAAGGTATCAGGATACTCACCAAATTACTTCAAGAGCCAAGATTCTAGAAGATAGTGAAGTTTCTAGATAAACCAATAGTCATGCAACTTCCCCTTGAGGCATTTGTCAATTTTCAAGCAGTAGCTGAGGAGCTGTATAGAGCACCTAAAGTTTTATGTGACTTGGAGTAAGAAACTGGAGTTCCAGGTCTACCAAGAAGGAGAGGCCTTAGTACACAACCAATGATTTCAGTCGGGACTGCACTTTGGAAATTTACCACTCCTTACATAGGATAAAGCCCTCCTCTAACCTATTCAATCCATGGTTGAATTAATCTGGCCACCACTATTATCTTTCAGAAGAAAAAGTAAATCCTTCCTCTGGAGGAAGATAATACTAATTATTCATACAGCATGTCCAGGATTTACTATAAAATTAACCAGTATCTAAGAGACAAAAACAAGGGCCTAAAACCCAGGAGAAGAAAGAGAAAACAGAAATAGACCTATACAAGATACAGACAATATTTTTCAGACGTGGTGTTAAAATACATGATTAACATAATATAAAAATAAAGAAGACAATGAAATATGCAGAAAAGAAATAAAAACTATGAAAAAGAATCAAGGACCTATATGAGGTCTGTTTGGAAAGTATCCAGCCATGTACTATGAAAACTAGAGACATTTATTGAAGATAGAAGATACATGAAACATTGTATGCAGGACAATGGTGCCTCAGTCCTCCTCAAAGCACCTTGGGACCTCACACAGTTCCAGTCACCATCAGTTGCCCTGTCGTTTTCCTGAATCTCATCAATGATGTAAAATCTCTTCCTTTTCAAATGTGATTTTAGTTTGGGGAAAAGCCACAGGTTGCAGGTGCCAAATGTGGGCTCTAGGAGTGCTGAGTCACTTGAGTGATTTGATGTTTCACCAAAAATCTCTGTATGAGACATGATACATGAGTGGGCACACTGTCGTGGTGAAGCTGCCAATCATCAGTTGCTCATAGCTGCAGCTTTCTGAATCATCTGAATAGTTTCCACAGAGGAATGTTTAAGTTTAACTCGAAATGTTCATAGCAGCACAATTTACAATAGCCAAGTGTTGGAAGCAACCTAGGTGCCCATCAGTAAATGAATGGATCAAAAAACTATGGTACATTTACACAGTGGAATCCTTTGCAGCAGCATGGATGGAACTGGAAAGCATTATGTTAAGCAAAATAAGCCAGGTGGTGAAAGACAAATATATGATCTCACCTTTAACAGGAACCTAATCAACAAAACAAACAAACAAGCAAAATATAACCAGAGACACTGAAATAAAGAACAGACTGACAGACTTCAGAGGGAAAAGGAGAACGATTTTCAGGAGGAAAAGGGAAGGGTTTGCAGGAACAAGTATAAAGGGCACATGGACAAAAACAAGGAGGCGTGTGGGCTGGGATGGGAGTAAAAGGCAGAAAACTGTACTTGAACAATAATTAAAATTTTTTAAAAATGTGACACAGATTCATTGCTCTACTCGCTCAGTCACTTTGAATGTGATAGTCACACAGTACACATGCTCACTCCATGGCATCTGCTGCCCCCTCTGACTAGTACAGTGAAGCCACCATTGTTCATGCATGCACATTCCCATCCACTCTCCTTGGCTGCCAGGGTATATCGATGTTGTGCAAACCATCCATGTTGTATTAACAATGGCTAGACCTTTTTCTGAACAGACCTTGTAGAATTGTAAAATATAACTGAACTTACATCTTTTTTAACATACAAAAAAATTATATTTATTTTAAAAATTTATTTACTTTAGAGAAGGAGGGAGAGAGAAGAAAGAGAGAGAGAGAGAGAGAATCAATTTCTTGTTTGACTTATTTATACATTCATTGGTTGTTTCATTGTATGTACCCTGACCAGGAATCAAACCCACGAGCCTTAGTGGATCAGGACAATGTTCTAACCAGAGGAGCTATCCAGCCAGGGCTAACATTATATCTTAATAGACAGATTTAAGAGCAGATTACACAAAACTGAAGGAAAAAATTACTAAAGTAAAATTTGTGTCAGAAGAAAGATATTCAAGATGAACCACAGAGAGAGAAATAATAGAAAACACATGTTTTAAAAAAGTATGATACATATATAGGACATGGTCAAAAGGATAATATACATATAATTGGAACCCTAGGAGAAGAAAGAGAATATGACAAAAGTAATACTCAAAAGATATAATGGCTGAGAACTTTCCAAAATAAATGTAAACAGAGTGTCACCAATTGAAAAAGTGCTACAAATATTACAAATGAAAACCATATCTAGGCACATCAAGAACTTTCCAATTAAAAAAAGGGGGGAATAGTAAGAGAGTAACAAAATTATCAACAGAACTGAATATTCCAGAAGATAATAGGATGAGAGTTTCAAATTGCAAGATAAAAGAAAAAACAAGCAAAATGCCAGTTATCTCACAGCAATCTTTGAGAGAGAGAGAGAGATGTTCTTCTGCCAAAATAAAGATTTCATCACCAGCAGAGCTACACTAAAAGAGATACTGTAAAAACTTTAGGACTGAGTGAATGATCACTGATGGAAGCACTGAAATGCTGGAAGAAATAAAGAACAACAGAAAAGATAGATGCACAGGGAAAATCTAAATGAATATTGTTTCCCTTGCCCAAAGAGATATATCCAAAAAAATACTACAAAGACAAATGTCAAAGAGCTTACTGTCTGTGTTTTCTTCTAGGAGTTTTATGGTTTGGGGTCTTACAGTGAAGTCTCTAACTAATGCATTTTGAGTTTATTCTTGTATGTTGTGTAAGAAAATGACCCAATTTCATCTTTTTGCATGTGTCTGTCCAGTTTTCCCAACATGATTTATTGAAGAAATTGTCTTTATTCCTGCATATATTCTTGCTTCTTTTTCATAGGCTAATTGACCAGATAGATGTGGATTTATACTTGGGTTCTCTATTCTGTTTCATTGGTTTATGTGTCTGTTTTTATGCCAGTATCAAGTTGTTTTGATTACTGTAGCCTTGTAGTATATAGTTTGTATCAGGTAGCATGATACATCCAACTTGGTTATTCTTTCTCCAGATTGGTAAAAAAAAAAAAAAATGGTAAAAAAAAAAGACCCCTATTAGGGCTTTTTTGTGGCTCCATATAAATTTTAGGATAATTTGTTCTAGTTCTGTGAAAAAATGTCATTGATATTTTGATAGGGTTTTATATTGAATCTATAGATTGCTTTGGGTAGTGTGGACAAACAGATGGCAAATAGACATATGAAAAGTGCTAAACAACACTAATCATCAGGGAAATGCAAATGAAAACCACAGTGAGATATCACTTCACAACTGTCAGAATGGCTATAGTCAATAAACCAACAAGCAATAAATGTTGGGGAGGATGCAGGGAAAAGGGAAACCTTACCACCATTGGTAAGGATTGTAAATTGGTACAGCTATTATGGAAAACAGTATGGCATTTCCTCAAAAAAATAAAAATAGAACTAACATATTACCCAGCAATCACACTTGTGAGTATTTATCTGAAGAAATCCAGAACACTAATTTAAAAAGACATATGTAGCATTATGTCTTCACTGCAGCATTATTTACAGTATTCAATTCATGGAAGCAACCACCAGTAGATGAATGAATAAAGAAGATGTAATACATGTGCAACGGAATATTACTCAACTATAACAAAGAATGAAACCTTGCCCTTTGTGACAACATGGATGGGCCTAGAGGGTATTATGCTAAGTGAAATAAGTCAGACATAGAAAGACAAATACCATATGGTTTCACTTATCAGTGGAATCTAAAGAGCAAAATAAATGAACAAGCAAAACAGGAACAAATTCACAGAGACAGAGAATATTATAATGGTCACCAGATGGGAGGGAGGTTGGGAGATGGGTAAAAAAAGAGGAAAGGATTAAGATGTAAATTGCCAGTTATACAACAAAAAAAAACAGTCATGCAGATGTAAAATACAACATAGGGAATATAGTCAATAATATTGTAATAACTGTGTATGGTTTCACATGGGTTCTAGATTAATCAGAGTAATAACTTCATAAGTTATATAAATGTCTAATCACTATGCTGTACACCTGAAACTAATATAATATTGTATCTCAACTATAACTAAATTTTTTTTAAATTAAAGAAACAAAGCTGCTATAGCTATATGATTATTGGAAAAAGTATGTAGAAAGGCGGGATATATTGCTAAAGATAAAAATAAGGATTATCTTCATAATTATAAAATGGTCTATTAATAGAAATTGAATAAAAACATGTATGTACCTAATAAAAATCCCTGCAATATACAGAGCAAAAGTTGGCAGAATAAAGTGAGAAAAACATGAATTACAGGCAAAAGTCTTGACAAAACTTTCTCTATAACAATAAGTAGACCAAAACAAAAGAATATATCAATAATAGATATGAAAATCACAATTAATATACTTGTACTATACAGAATGTGACATTCAAATGCTACATTTTTTCAAAAGAGTATGGAACATTTACCACAATTAACAGGATACTGGGCTATAAAGCAAATCCTAACAAATTTCAAAAGGCTGATGTGACAGAGCACACATTTGCTAACCAGAGTAGAATAAAGCTAAAATTTGTACCCCAATGATACTTGGAAAATCTACAAATATGAGAAATAACCAACATGTCTGTAAAAACTCACAGGTCAAACAAGAATTCATAATGAGATAAAACATCATTTTGAACTAAATGGTATGTAATAATCATTGTCGTTAAGTCAGTGCCCGAAGGCCACAAGTCTAGAAAAGCTTGCAACTTCACAATAAGTCCATGATTTTCCAAAAAATATAATGAGCCCACACAATTTCAATGTAATCTTCAGTCCATGAATATGTTGCAAAATTACTTTAAAAAATTTAATGTCTGCCCTGACCACTGTGGCTCAGTTGGTTGAGTGCTGTCCTACAAAGTGCAAGGTCACTGGTGCCATTCCAGGTCAGGGCAGTGCCTGGGCTGTGGGTTCAGTTCCAGGTCAGGATGCATAGGAGAGGTAACTGACTGATATTTTTCTCTCACATTGATGTTTCTCTCCCTCTCTTTCTCCTTCCCTTCTCTTCTCTTCTAAAAACAAAGAAATAAAATCTTTAAAAGATGTTAATACCCTTGTAGGTTTTTTTTTTACAAATAAATAGAATTTTATTAAATGTTAATTTTCAGCATCAAGATAGATTGAGGGGCTGTCGGATATTGTGGAGGTGGGAATATGTGTATTCTTGGTTCTCACTGCTGTGTCACTTGTTTGTAAATTCACAAATTGCTTTTTTTTTGTCAGAGTTACAGCTTTCCTAAATAAATTGTTCCAAGCCATATAATTGTAATCATAATAATCATAGACATGACTAATGGCTTTAAAATCCATGAGCTGGTAATTCAGTAGATTTGTGTGTGCTATCTCGTGTATCTTGACGAAACGAAGCTTAATAAATGAAGATTCACAAGTATCACTCATTTGATGCTTGACTATTTAAGGGTGCTGAGGCCATCTGTCACAGGACAGTGAGAAATTGGGCACTTCTTTCTAAATGACACGCCCAAGTGAAATGCAAATGCCTTTTATAAACATCACTACGTCTAATTTGTACAAACACAATTTAGGCTACAGACATTTTTGTAAAATAAACTAGAAATGTATTAAATATTAAGCCTTGGCTTTATTCTTTGTCTTAAGCATATTTTTTAATTTGAGTACCAAATCCTTTAGCAGAGATTTTATATATATGTTTATAAATATAGATATATAAGTAGGTAGATATAGAGATATAGATAGATAGCAGTCTTTGAATTGACAGATAGGTGGTATAGTGGTTAGGGTTGGGAATGCATATATTCTTAGATCTATGGTCTGACTCATTTAGAGGAATATCTGAACATTCATATATATATGAGTGTGTATATACATGTGTGTGTGTGTATATATATATATATATATATATATATATATATATATATCAGTTGATGACTTCTAAAAATATTCTGTCTGCCATAATCTTTCTTAGAAAAATCAACCCCAATGTCAAACACAAGCATGTCTTTACTTGGATGTTTACTGTAAACAACAAACAATTTCAATGTTAGCTTTTGTATTGCTGCAAAGTAGTTTTTTCCTCTTGAATTTTCCATAACAAACTGGATCTCTCTCTTTCTTATATATAATCATCAATCCTGAAATGGGCAAGAAAATTGTAGCTATATGTTAGCTCAATTATGTTAATATTTGAGATTGTGAATATGAGAAAAGTGTATGTTATACCTGAGTGCCCAAAGATTTCCCAAAAATTGCCCATTTGTTCTAGTCCAGCAAAGTAATAACTCCAGTGGATTCTCGCAGGCCTTTCTGCATGGTGTGTGTGTGTGTTCCTACAAAGTAACGTACCCTTATTTTATGGCATGTTATATTTTGTACATTTTTTCTTCTTGTCATTTTTTCAGTTGTTCTGAATAAAATAAAACTGCAATTATTTCCAGAAGACATTATTGCATATGTTGAGAATCTGCAAGGACCTTCAGATAAACTGACAATATAGCATAGTCACTAAATGTAAGGCTAACATACAAACCAACTGGATTTCTATACATTAGCAAAAAATCAATTAGAAAATAAAATAAAATAGACATAAAATAAAACTGAGTATACCTAACAAAAATGTTCAAGAACTATAAAACACTGTTGAGAAATTAAAGGACATCTAAATTAATGGATCGATACATAATGATCATGAACTATAAGACAACATTTAAATCAATTTTCTTCAGTTTGACCAACATGCATATGTTGATATCTCAATCAAAATAATTTTTTTTTGCATGGAAATTGTCAAATTTCATACAGAGATGCAAGCAGATGTTTTAAAAAGCCTCTGATAAATTTATTTTTAAGAAAGATTAGATGATCAGTTCTATTAGAAACAGATGGTGAACAATATTTGCCTTATTTGGATGCTTACTTTCAGAGGCAAAAGAAATTACAAGTTACATTTATATGCCTTTGTTCTTTTCATCATCTCCACTGCCACTACCATCATAATTTTCACCTATAGTACTGAATAGTTTTCCCTTCTGTCTAATCTCAAAACAGGAACTTGAAAGATTCTTTTAAAATATAAGACTCTGCTGTTCCTTGAACATGTTGAGCACACTTCTACCTCAGGGCATTTGCATCCATTGGTTGCTCTCCTGGAAATCTGTTCCTCCAGACGTTCACATTCCTACCTCCTTCACCTCTTTTAGGTCTCCTTATTCAAACCACTCTTTCTGTCAGTCCGTCTTTGCTTACTCGGTTGGAAGTAGCAATCCCCAACTGTACCCAGCACTATGGGGCCTCCTTCACTGTTGATTTTTCTTCCTCTATACCAACTACCATCTTCAAAAATCCCCTGCATTATACTTATTTATCTCCCTCTACAATGAAAGCTTCATGGGAACAGATTTGTCACTTATTTGTTCATTGTTATGTCACATCTATAATAATGCCTATCATGTAGCAAAGCCCCCAATAAATATTTGTTAAATGAATTACATAACTGAATATATTGATGACTTAAGTGGCACTTGAAAGTTCCAAGATGATGTTCATTGGAGAAGCTATCATAATAGTTCATCCAGTTTTTATTATATTTTCATATCACCGTTTGGTATTTTTCTCATTGGAGTCCACACTTAGAACCTCAGGGGTGCACAAAGGCCACACTTCACAGTCTGGCTGGAATATTCCATGACACGCAGAGTGAGAATGAAGGAACATAATTCTGCTATGAAAGTAGAGAATTCTAATGTTGGCTTCAATATTCTTTAGCACATTCATAAAATCTTCAATGAAAGTGATAAAAAAGAAGAGTGGTTTTATTAAAAGAAAAATAAAAAGTTCTGTGTTGTTTCAAGGGATCATCTTTGGTTTCATACTCTAAATGAACTGAAGTGAGAGAACAAGAATATCCCAGAAAAAGAGTAATTCGGTGTGTTATTTTATAATCTATAATGGAACATGTTCCAGAGAAAGTAGGTTATTTCTTTATGCACATATAAATTTGAAATTAATGCAATAAAAACTTGAACACCTTTGGTGAAGGAGGACAGTAGGGTCAGACGTTAAACTCATAATAAAAACATTGCTATAGCCAGACCAGAAAGTTATTCTCTGATCTTTTGGGGGGGTTTCAATAAATTTTTCTGATGATTTTTTTTCTGACTTTTCACCATTTTTATAGCCTTACTCTTAGAAGGCTCATTTTCTTTCAAGAATAATCACTCCAGAAAAAATGAATCTCTGAATTTCAACAATAGTTGAGTTTGTTAAGGTTTCAGCTATAAAAAAAGATAAAAATGATAAAATTTTAAAAGAAAAATGAACCTCAGGACAACTTTGAATGTTCCAACATCCAAATCATAGGGGTGTGAGAAGGAAAAGAAGAAGAGCAAGAAATTGAAAACTTATCTGAAAACATAATGAAGGAGAACTTCCCAACCTGGCAAAGGAAACAGACTTTCAGGAAAGTCTAGGAATCTCAGAGAGTCAGCAAGAAGTTGGACCCAAGGAAACACACACCAAGGCACTTCATAATTACATTATCCAAGATTTAAGATAAGGAAAGACTTAAAAGCAACAAGAGAAAAGGAGACAGTTACCTACAAAGGAATGCCCATCAGGCTGATTTCTCAAAAGAAGCCTTGCCAGCAAGAAGGGACTGGAAAGAAGTATTCAAAGTCATGAAAGGCAAGGACCTATATCTAAGATTACCCTAGCCAGCAAAACTATCCTTTAAAATGGAAGGGCAGATAAAGTTCTTCCCCAACAAGGTGAAGTTAAAGGAGTTCATCACCACCAGGACTGTATGATATGAAATATTAAATGCACTTATCTAAAAAAGAAGAAAATTAGAATTACAAACAGTAAAATGACAACAAGCCCACAACTAAACCTATAAAAGCAACAAAAACAAACTAAGCAAACAACTAGAACAGGAACAGAGTCACAGAAAAGGAGATCACATGGAGGGTTATCAGCAAGGAGGGGAAGAGAGGAGGAAGGGGGAAAAGGTACAGGGAATAAGAAGCAAAATGGTAGGTATGAAATAGAAATGGGGAGGTTAAGAATAGTATAGGAAATGGAGAAGCCAAGGAACTTAAATGTACAACCTAAGGACATGAAGTAAGAGGGGGGTAATGTTGGTGGGAGGTGGTTATGGATGGAGAGGAATAAAGGGGAGGAAAAATGGAACAACTGTAATAGCATGATCAATAAAATATATTAAAAATAAAAAGTCAAAGTACTTTGGAGAAAAATGACTAATCCTGTGCTTTTTAATTATTTCTAGAGCATCTATGAGAAATTTTGTCATGCCACCTTACACAATTTTGTGTCTTGAATTAATATTCACTTAAGAATAACTATAACCTTCAAAAAATGTAAAATCGGTCAGTTTCTAGCAGCAATGTCTTTTAACCTCACTCCAACTAGAAAATAGTCTTAAATTATTGTTAGTCAAGGAAGAAATATTGTCAACCTTCTAACATCCCTAAGAAGTTTCCTTTATGGTGAAGTATCCAGGAAGATGATATCAGTACATCTAAGGCTCTCAAAAAAAATTAGTTGGGGGTGTAAAATGGCATAGGTAAACTTTTGATTAAACAAAAAGAATAAATTACCCAGACTCACCATTGTCCTAAGGATTAACACTTATTTTTCACATCAACCTTATGAAATATATACTCTTTTTATTTGCCCCTATAGATGGAGAGAATGAGGAAGAGAAGGATAGGGTACCATATTTTTGGGACCATAAGATACACCTAGGTTTTAGAGTGGGAAAAAAATTGGAAGCCAAAATGTGGTAAAATATTTAATAACATAAATAATATTTCACCAATGTAAATGTAAACAGAACTCAACAGCAGCATCAACAACCATTATTCCTCCCAAATTTGGGGGCAGGGAGTATGTATTATAGTCTGAAAAATACGGTAACTTGCCCAAGGTTACCCATAAGTAGGTGGCAGCAGAGACAAGGGTTGAACCCAGAATCTCTAGCTGAAATCATTATGCTAGAATACATATCAGTTTAATTTAGCTCCTGAGTTCAGTCTAAAATAATATCTGAAGGAACTCATCCTTTGAATCTAGGATTGAGAAAGACAAAAGTAGGAAGGTAGATCGTTCTTAGTGAGAGACAACACATGAAATGTGTTCCCAGAAGGTGGAGTGGCAATAATACATGGTGGCCCTTTGTTGTAGTAGACTGTTATTTGCTTGGTTTTCCTTTAGGAGGAATAAGCTGGGTTCAGACTCACAAAGGAAAGGTGATATGAGAAATACAGTTTTTGGAAGTTATGTCTTCTGATTAACTACCAGCATCTATTGCTTTCTCATCAAAATCAATCAAAACCTTGTTTCTTGAAAATCAAATTATAATGTTTATTGAATACCTATTCTGTGGCAGCCACTGTGCTGAATGAGTTCTTTAGGTAACCTTATCTAATCATTACAGCAACCCTTTTCAAGAAAATACTATTATTTTGCGTCTTATATAGATATGGAAACTGTAAAAAACTAATGAACTTGTCTGTGATCATATAGTTAAGTAGTGGAACTAAATAAAGAATTCGCTGTATGAATTTCACTGACTGAATGAAGGCAGAAATTTTGCATCATAAAATGTTCTATCTGAATCCCTTGGTTTAAGATTCATTCCCTGGTTCATCTCACTCTGCATGGATGGAAAAAACTGAGGCCAAGACCAATGAAGTGACTTGCCCAAGGTCCTCAGCCCGTTAGTGACACTGCTGCACTTGGAATCCTACTTTCCTATTAGCCTATTCCTGAAATTTTCCTGCTAAACTACTCTGTTCCTTGTTTGGGGTTAAAGAGTGATTACAAAGTCCTTGGACATAAATTTTGAAAACTCCCATGATGTTTGTTTTCTGTAGTTAATTTGAAGGGAGTTGGGAGGGAGATTCCAGAGAGTTGGAATCAGTGAGGTTAGAGAGGCTTTGAAGGTGGGTAAAAGAGAGTCCAATATAGAGAGAACAGTCTTAACAAGTATCCTTAGCTGGTCCTTAGTGAACACTGGAGTGCTTTGTTCAAAAGAACTCATCTAAAAATAAACTGGGGAAAGTGCCCCTATAGGAAAAACAACATTTCGTGCGAAAGTATGATTTCAATAAGTCAACCGAGTCCAAGTTTAGACTGTGATTCATTTTACAAATGAAGTTACACCCCCAGATCATGTATGCATCCAATTTCAGCCTCTGGCCATACTCTTCATCACTCCTGTGGGACATGTGTTTATTAAATTATAGCCTATGCCCTGGTTTTGTGGAGTGGACTGTTTATCTTGTAGATCTGAAGTAACAATTATTTAAAGCAACTTTGAATGGCATATTATTAAATTTCTTCTTTTCTTTCCCACCAGCAGAAAGTATTCTCATTTTCTAAATTTAAAATATTTATCTCTTTAAATTTTGATACAATGTATTTGATACATACACAATAACATTAAAAGTTGTGTGTGTAATTATACTGTCAAATGGTTCTGTCTTCCCTCTTAATCTTCCTCCAGTGTATTCAGCCTCAGAGACATGGAGCTGCCAGACTATAACAAAACATCTGAGGCCCTGTAGGCCTCAAATATTGTGCCATACAAGAGAAATTTGGGGAGGATACGTATTTTAAGGGCATGCACATAAGCATTTTGTACACATATTTGTGTGCATGGATGCATATTGTTAACACTGGGACTTAATTGCCTGACTTTTGAATTAAAAAAGTTAAGGGTGGCAGATTTATTCCACACACAGCCAATCGAGGTGGTATTCAAAATCCATTGGTTGACTTGACAGTTTTAGGCTGGACAATGTCAATGCACAACTGTGTGGATGTAACGCACGAGCACCAATGATCAAGTGTCCCTCATGTGCTACACACATTATCTTTAACACTCACAGTCTCTCTGGAAAGTAAATTCTATCAACCCTTTTTATGATTAAAAAAACCCAAAACCTGGGGCACAGAGAGATTAAACAGTTAGTTGGAGGCATTCAAGCAGTGAGTAACTGACAGAGATTGGAACCTAATTAACATGGGTTGGAGAACACTTTGGGAAAGGTTGACTTTAATGATTTGTACAGTGCCAACTCTGAAATTCCTCATTTTAAAGTGCTCAGGCCATGTTTTACTCAAAGCACCACCTCTTTCCTTCATTCCATGTTACCTTTCGGCATTTATTAAGGAAAGAAAACTAACATTTACTGAGCATTTACTTTCTACGACCTTCCATGCTGGCTCTTTGTACATGCTGCTTCATTTAGATTTTTTAAAACACTTGGGAAGCTCCGTGACTCTGCTCAGCTGCCTCCTACCATGGTCAAAAGTGACGAACATTCAGCAGGTAGTCAGAAGGTGCATTTTACATGTGTAATAGGGTACATCACAAATCCTCTTGGCATCCTGAGTTTCTTCAATCGGTAAAATGGGATAATAATACAGTTCCTGCCTACTTCACTTTTCAGTTAGCAACAGCATATCAGAACAGGAAATATTAATAAAGAAAACACTGTATGTATGAACAGAGTGGTCACCTGTATGATAGAGTCATGTTGTATTGTTGCAAATTATCAAGTGTATGTGCTCAGGACAAAAAGGGAGAGAAGGAAAATGGAAGAAAAAGAAAAAGTAAGAGAAAATCATTCAAACAGGGCCCATAATTTCTCTTCTTAGTCTACTTGGTGAGAATAAATGCCCAATGGGGAGGAGATGGACAGCCTTAGTCCTCCCCAGTTCACTTGTGCCTTTCTAAGTATAAGCATCTCCCCAGGCTGGGTATGGCTTCTAGGAATGAGATGCATAATTTTCTAATATGATGTCCTACAAATGCAAGGCACCTGGCTCTCTGACAAAGAAATAGCCACTCATTTTAATGCAGAATAAAAAACTGGTTGTGAGTGAAGACATAATCCTGAGAGCATTTTTCAAGAATCATCTAGGTTGTGAAACCATCTGTGGTGAACCACTATTTTTTTCCCAACACTTTTTAAACTATTACTTTTGTAAAATAGAATAAAATTAATTACTAGAAAATTATCACTTGCTTGGGTGTCATGCCATCTACCTTACTCACAATTTTAATACTATCTCATTGCTGACCAGAAACAAATAATTCAATGACTTGTACCAGCTTGGGAATCATCCTGGGAGTAGCACTACTCTAGATTACTGACATTAATCCTGAGGCCAACAGTTAAACCCCAAACCCTCTTTAAAACCAGACTCTACTTCCTACTCACGTGAGGGCTTTTTATTGTCCTTTGGTAATCTTTTTTCCCTCCTCCTTGCTGCTCTAGAAGCCCAATGGCCTTAGGCTTTTGTTTCCCAAGTCACCCCATCCTCTAACATCTCTGTCCTTCATCTTCACATAGAGACCTATGTTTTGGTAATCTCTGTCCCCAAACATCCACATTTCTGATCTTTCCTTTCCTTCCAAACTTCCACGAAAATAGACCCATCCTCTGACTCACCCCCTTAAGGGGCTCTTGTCTGTAGTAATCGATAGATTAGTTATATTGACCAATGAGTTTATGCTGAGATGGATGAACTTGTTCACTCCACTCATTGGGATTCCATATATATGCATCTGGTTGTTTGAGGTGTTAATGCCTGCTATATTAAAGGTATTCTACTTGGAAGGTTGCCATAAAAGACACCATCTGCTCTCAAATAGTTTATCATCATGCCACCTGGATCATATTCCAAATAGACTGTCAGGTCCTTCAACATTCTCATACTTCACTCTCCTTATCAGAGCTCCTTGTCCACCACTCCCTAGCCTGGCTGGCCTCCTAACTCTTCCCTGAATACACCATATTTTTTTCAGATTTCTGCGTTCTTATTCATATTATAGAGTCAAATTCCAGGTGTCTTTTGCTCTCCTTCCCATTTTCCCAAGCCCTGCCCAAGCTTTATCTTTATCACATACCTTCTGGACAGAGGAACTCCACAGAGCTACAAGGATCTGTTCTCTGGAGTCCTCCTGAATTCACAGCCATAGCATTCACTAGAGCACCATATCATGAGGCTCTTGAGTTGTTAGAATAGCATTTGTCTTTCTCCATGATTAGACTGCAGACTGCTCCTGAGTAGCATTTCATGTTTTGTATGATGACAACTGATATTTATCAACCATCTTTATTCCTTGCCCACTAGGAGAAAGGCTGTGTCCTCAACTCTCTGAGAAATACAAACATTAAGGCCCTTGAGGAATTTACAGCCCAGGAGCTAACATGGGGATTTTTGTGGAAATTTGTCCCGTCACCTGAAATAAGCATGTCAGTAGTCACAGTGAAATCCTATGGATACATTAAAGAGTGACCATTGATTTTGCTGTGTGATAATGGCATGTGTTTTTGTTGTTTTTTTTTAAAGTCCCATTGTTTAGAAATATATATTGAAGTATTTATGGGTGAAATTATATGAAGCCTGAGATTTTAAAAAAATACTCCAAGGGAAGAAAAGGGGAATAAGATAGATTAAAGATTGGCAAAATGATTATTCTTGGACCTTGGTGATTAATACATAGTGTAATCTATCTACTTTGTGTACATTTGAAAAGTTTTGTTTTTAAGTCCCATGATACTTGAAATACATAGAGTGAGCTGAACTTTAATTATTTGAAATTTAACAATTTAAATTAGGTGATCATTAGGACAGTATATTAATTTGTTTAAACAGAAAATTTTCTTTGCTAGTAAAATATATTCAAAGTTGAGGTAAACTTAGAGTCCACCCAAATATAGCAGAAGAGAGTTTACAGATCCTCAGGGGCTCTGGAGGGGCGTTAGTGGCCCTCGGAACAGCAGTTGATCAGCTGGTCTCCTGGCCCCTTGTCTGCAGCTGCAGGTACAATCTGAGAATCTTCCACTTGCACTCTTTAGAAGAGTGGATGTCTATATGAGACTTTATTTTTAAAAAGTGTCTCTCAGTTGGGAAATGTAAAAATGTGAAAACCACTGCTGTATGCCATGCCAGACAGAAGTGGTGTGCTAGTCATAGTTTGGTAAAGCTTTTCATTGTTCTGATTTACTTTGATTTTAAAAATTGATATGTTTAATTCCCAGGCCCCCTGTCCTGTGCCTTTCCACAGAGGCCAGGGAGGGCTGCATTTTGGTGCTTCACTGGGTTTGTGCTGTGTAGGTTGGCAGCTTGCTCATGACCAGATTTCCACATGGTCTGGTGTATATATCACACCATGATTCTTTCCCTCCACTTTCAGCCAGACAGCAACTTGCATGTCTCAGATGTGGTTTTCTACCCCAACAGGAACCTGGGGCAGCTCTGTAAGATCCAGGTCTTGGTTTCATTGAGACTCCATTTAGACAGCATGAAAGGAGGAATGTGTCCCTTTCTCCAAAGTATATGTGTATTCTTGGGACTAATTCTTACCTTGGTCCATATCGGGAGTATTTTAAAGAGCAAAGAATTCCACGTATAGAAGATTCTACAGAATCACTGAAGAAATCAGAAAATACTTCTACATGTTTTTCTTTACCAGGACAAAATGGAAGCAAGTAAAGAGATCTTTCTATTGCACCCCAAGGTCTCAGCCGCACCACTCCTTGACCTTGGGCAAGTTATTTAGTCCCTGCATCACTAAGCCTCAGCTTCCTCACTTCTCAGAAGGTTGAAGATACTATCAACTAACCCATAGGCTGTCCCAAACATTTTTAAACGTGCAAAGTGTTTCCCCAATACCATTCATTGCTAAATGAGAGAAGGTGAGAAAGTACTTTGTATTAACCTGTCACAGTACACAGGAGAAACACACAGCTGCATGGTGGTTGCTGTTCTTCATGGTGGGGATTACAATTACTGAGATTATGCACCCCAGCTCCCTGAGAGCTCTCCTATGAAGCGGCCAGACTAGCACTCCTTCCTCTGTCATCAAGGTTAGCTTCCTGGAAGATCTTGATTTAATAAACTTGGCTCTGGGCGCACCTGGAAACCAGGAAAGCAAGTCCTGATTCAGGCAGAGCCCACTCTGAAAGGCCTGTCAGTCTCACTGTTGCTCTCTGAAGTGACACCATCCCATTACAGTCAGTGAAGATCAGGTAGACCCATTGGTACCAGACAGGAAACTTGCATGTATTTAGCTATTAGTTTCTATAGTGATTCTACGCATAGAATTAAAAAAATAATATTGATCCACTATAATAGTTTGGACACAGCTAACTTAATCTAATTAGTCTGACACCACTTTCTGAAAGCCAGAGCCCCTGGGGACAATCTCCAAACCCCACAGATGAGTGCCATCCACTGCCAGAACATGAACACAGTCTTTCCAGAAACAGACCAACCTACAGAACTAGTCACTGATGCCAGTTTTTGCCTTTTTTGCTAGAGATATTTCCTCTCCCGCTTCCCCTTCATTCCTGATGCTTTTTAGGATAGGCAAAAGACATTGTCCCAATCAGAATAAAGTTTTCTGTTGATAAATGAATTTACTAAATGGGTTCTCTTTTCAGCAGAAGAATATAAATCTCACTAAGAAGTTTCAGTTTGGTTTTGGCACATGTGAACAATGAGGCAGCCCCAGGAGGCCACCTTTAAATACTTCAGAATGAAGCTTCTCAACAAAGACTCCCAAAGTACAGGCAAGCAAATCAAAGAAAAATGTCAAAATCCGAATGCCCTCCCAACCCAGCAAAACGTCAAAGGAGCTGCAAGGAAGGGAAGAATGGGCCTCCAAATAATGTATAGCCAGGGCAAGAGGAGAAAGAAAGGAAGACAGTATCTGATTTATAAATATTTATAAAACAATCATTAGGCTTGGCTAGAACATGCAGTTCTTCTCTGAGTTCACTGCTGGGAAACAATAATAAAAAGCATAGAATTATTCAAACAGAGGCGAGAGGAGATTTACGGTAATTCTGTACTTTCAGAAATCTACCAGTGGCTCCCCACTCAGCCAGGGAGGAAGAGGATAGCACACAAGCACATTGTAACCCTGTACTTGGCCCACATGTGGGAACTGGCTCAGCCACAGATGTCAGAGCCTGGCCATCTGCGTTCCCGGTAAATTGGCCCTTGGTTGCTGTCTCTCTGCTCCTGTTCTGAGGTAGCTGCTCCTGCTGCCTCTGTGGCCCTCCCATTTGTGAAGCGTGTGATGATTTTACTGAATGAGGTCTGAAATAGTTCCTAGACCCAAGAGGCCTCGCTTGGGTCTTCTTTTTTAGACTAAGACAATTCAGTAATCTCCTGAAAAAGAACTTCTCTTCGAAAAGTTCCCCTTGTATTTGTTCTGGGCCAGGCTTACACCAAACGGGGAAGGTGATGGGCCATGTCAGAGCTTCCTGGCCACTGAGATGTGGCTACACTGCATGCTACACACAAATGACAAGTCAGCTGGGAGATTGGAGGGGCTAAGAACCTCCATAGTGCTAAAATATTCAACCTCTTTTTTCTTATAAAATTAATTTTTACTTAATAATTTTTATTGTATTTTTATTACCATTTAGTCAACCTTTTTAAAAGCAACCTTTCAAAAAAGTTATAGTGGTTACAATGATCTTCAGGCACAATTTGAATGACTCTCACTATAACCTTCTTAAATTGGGAATTGTGATTTTGGTACATAAGGTCCTTAAACATCTCCCCTGAACCATCAGCCATGTTCCATTTGTGCAAAGATTCCTTATAATGATGATAAATAAGTTCAAGTTTCTCATTATTACATCTTTGGAAATTATTTTCTTTGAAAGTTATATACAAATTTACTACCTGATCATAAAAAAAAGAAGAAAATTTTACCCTTTACAACAGCATGCATGGACGTGGAGAACATGACGCTATTGAAATAAGCCAATCAGAGAAAGACAAATACCATATGATTTCACTCATATGTGGAATCTAATGAACAAACTGAACTAACAAGGATAATAGAGACAGACTCCTAGATGGAGAACAGGATGACAGCTAAAGAGGGGAGAGGTTAGGGAGTGGAGGGAAGGAGCAAAAATGAAAAAGGACTCATGGACAACAGTGTTGGTGATTGCTGGGGGCAATAAGGGGACTGAATAGTAATGGAAAAATACAATAAAGATTAAATAAAAAAAGGTTATATACAAATTTAAAATTGTTTTCCTGTTTATATTTTCTTAGAGTAGCTATGCAACACAAAAACTTTTTCCCAGCAAGCCCCATAAAGTCAACCCAAAATCGCACCCACCCCGTTCCCTCCAGTGTGCAGTGCAGATGACAGCCCTTTGTAGGTGCACCATGACAGGAAATGTAATATCTAACCAGTATTTCCAACTCCGCCTCCAGAGCTTTTCTAAGTGCCTTACGTACATTTCACACACCCAGCAAACCTATGAAATACAAACTATTACTATGCCCATTTTATAAGGGGGAGAACTGAAGCACAGAGGGTTTAAATAACTTGCTCAAGTCACACAGCCAGGAAGTAATGGAGCTTGGATTTTAACTCAGAGAGTTTTGCTCTTAACACTAGGCTCTCCTGTCTCTCAACATTGGTATGTTAGCATATCACCCACAACGAGGCAAAATTGGTTCTTAGGAATCTAAAAAACCTTACTCCTTTTATGCATAAAACACAGATTACATTACTACATAAACAGATAACATTATGTCCTAGGAAGGAATAATTAGGGAAAAACTGTTCTCAGGGGAGCCATAATGAAAAAATGCTGAAAAATATTAGTTTATGAGGCATGTTAGCAGGATACTATGAAAATCTTTCCCTAGCAACAATCCTCTCATCAAGCATGCAGAAACATGCACACTTGGATGTACAAACATTATTTCTCAATCAGCCTGTCTTGGTGCCTGAATTTTTTCATATTAGAGAATCATTCCTTTGGATCAGGAAAATACTGTCCATAGATGACCTCTCTCAATGAGCAAATATTGCTGTGATGAGTGAGTATTATATTAATCTCTTCATACCAGTTAGGGAAAGTGAGAGTCAAGTGAGGAAATAAGGACAGGGCAAGTCAGACTTCAGGAACAAGGGAAAACAAACAGGTCATGTGGGGACCATCAGGTCTATGGGGTCAGAGGAGACCCAGACAGGAAGTACTAGGGGAAGCCCTAACAGTGAGAATGTCAAGCACCCAAGGGCTTGAGAAAACTGGGACCAAGAGGGGAAAGACAAGCATCACCTCACTTATGACCTTTGCCATTACACAGGATTAAGTCCACATCTTGGCTCTGCCTCCTTTGACAAGTGGCTTACTTCTCTGAACCTCAAATGTTTAGTCATGGATTTAATGGATCTTAGAGTCTAAATGCATGGGAAATGCCTGGAATGGAATAGGCACTCAACATACACTAGGTTAAATGTTCCCTCTTCCATCTCTATATTTTCTATGGTATTTTTACAGTAAGGTTATCATTACCCAGGGCAAACCATGTGCTTTGGAAGAACTGTACTCTTTCCTCTTAGATTCAGTAAGAAGCCAAGGAATGAGAAGGTGCAGCTTTTTCTCACTCCCCTCCCACAGTAGCTGATTCCTAGGGCAGCTTCTCAGTGGCTCACTAATGCATTACTATACTGAACCATCAAGACAGCCATCTGACTTCAGGAGAGTAAATTCTCCTCTTCATTGTTGAAAATATTTCCAAAGGGAAATTTAAGGTACAATTTTTCAGAATCAATAGAATTATTGTCAAGACAGAGTAAATGAAGGGCTTTATACACACACACACACACACACACACACACACACACACACAAAAGAATCAGCAGCAAGAGAATGGATGATTCATTCTTTCATTTCCAAATTCAGTGGGGCTTCAATTCAGCCAAACTTAGGGTTCCCTGATGTGATTCAGTTCCATAGTTTGGAAGAAGGGAGGGTGACTCTTACCTCCTTAGAATGAAGGCAGAATTTAAGAAAAAGCAGGAGTACACAAAAATTTAGAAGTCATACAGTTTCTTTGGGGACAGATTATTGCATTACTAGTTCTGTGTGACCATCTTCTTCCAATCAGTTATGAATTCCAACACAGCTATGCACAATCAAGGCCTGCCCCTAACAGATTAAGCTGCACCTGAACTTGGAAGTTCCCACCCTCCACCGGAATATAAATATTCTTTCCTCATTATTGAAAAAGCCCTCTCTCTCCCAAATTCCAAGAAAGAGTATGTCATCCAAGGTGCCACATGGGCACAAAACTACATTCAGTCTTCTATTTCTCATCTTCACAACCTGAGCTCTGTCACCAACCAAGGCCTCTTTTCATGCCTGCACTTGCTAGTATCAAAGTCAACTCATCAACTTCTTGCATGCCTCTCTATTCCTTATTATGACTCTAATTCCAGATGCTGGAATTAGGTTGATTCATATAGGCTTTTTTCATGGCTCTGCTACTGACTATATTGAGCTTGCTCCCACAATGTGAGAAGCAAAGAGAATGGACAATTTTAGACCCTTTAGTCCCTTCTATCACTCACTTCTTGGGGAAGGTCATGATCAGCAAGGCCCAAGTGGAACTCTGTCAAATTGGGCTAATACAATAGCCATCTAATAGAAATTCTCTACCCATTAACAGTAACTCCCCATTCTCCTCTCACCAGCTCCTGGTTATCATAAATCTATACTCTCTGTGTCTATAAATCTGCCTAGTCTAGGAATTTCATAGGTAGAATCTCACAATATTTGTCCTTTTATGTCTTATTACACTTAGCATAATATTTTCTTTTTTTTAACTTTTTAAAATTGTTGTTCAAGTACAGTTGTCTGCCTTTTCTCCCCACCTCTTCCCCCCACCCCAGCCATCCCCACCTGCCTCCCCTGATTCCAAGCCCTCTTGGTTTTGTCCATGTGTCCTTTATAGATGTTCCTGAAAAATCACCCCCCTCAATTATCCTCTCCCACCTCCCCTCTGGTTACTCTCATCTTGTTCTTAATTTCAATGTCTCTGTTTTCAAAATTCATCCATACTGTAGCATGTATCAGAACTTCATTCCTTTAATATCTGAATATTATTTCATTGTATGTATGTACCACATTTTGTTTAAAGATTATTTTAAAATAGCCAAAGAACTAAGACACATTATTTTGCCTGGTTGAATTACCTGACATTCCACTTACATTTTGCTGTCGAAAAGTGGAATGATTTTCCTACTTTCTGCCTCACAGTAGGAGTTACAGATCTCTCCAGGGCTGTTACCTTCTAATAGGTAATGTAATTGCACAAGGCCTGGCAGAGAGTAAGTATGCTATATAACTGCTATTATTATTATTGTTGTTGTTACTACTACTACTACTAATTATGGTAGACAGCCTGAGTTGGGATTTCTGAGGCTACATCCAGCATGTTTTTTTAAACCAGCTTCTCTAGTTAGCTGAACTGGACACTGGTGGGAAAGCCTAGCTGACTGGTCTGAATGCTTTGGTGCATATTCCCAAGTTGGTAGACAGTCCCTCAAACACTGAGGAAGAATCTTCCTGTTTGTCACACATGCCAGTTGTTCTAGCTCTGCCCCTCGAGTGACACATTGCCAGTCTTTTCCCTCACTAGGTGACACTGCTTTAATATTTGAAAGTAGCTCTGCTTTCACTTTACCTTTGCTTCTCCAGGGCAAGAATACCTACTTTTTTCCTCTGTTCATTCTACCCAGTAGTGTCTAGATCTTTCCTTAGCCTAGATTACTTTGCTGGATATATTTTAAATTGCTTAGAACCCTCATAAAATGCATGCCACAGGGCTGTATACAATACTCCAGATGTGGTCTGATCATAGGCCATTGCCTAAAATTGGTTTATTGAAGATAGATTGATACATACATACATATATACATACATATGCTTCTCTGTGTATCTCTGTGTATATATGGACTTAACAGGTACACACATACACATCCAGCCAGTCACTTTTTATTGTGATGGCACTAGTGTTTTCATGTACATGCCCTTTAGATTTTAACAGCTCTGAAGAACACAATGCTCCATTAGGTCAGTCCCCAGAAAGGTCAGACTGGTGACATGCTTCTCTTGCTCAGCTGTAGGGCTGGATGTGGACACCAGTGGCAGTGATAACCTGTTGACTTTGGAGGCCTCCCAGAATGACTAAGAGTCTTAGCTAGGGGAAAGGACTTGCAGACCCTGACATTGAAAGATGTCCATCTCTTAAACATTATAGTGGCACCGATGGTTTTGTCTGATATTCAGCAAAGGTGTTAAGAACTTTGTTTCTTCTTAAATTTCCAATAATTAATAAACTGGACATATATCCATCAAGAATTGCTTCACCCCTTTTTCATCTATAATAACCCCTCTCTCTCTTAGTCTCCCACATTTTCCTCCTTCTCACCTCTCCAAAGTACATTATAAACTCCAATAAGTAAAAGCCTTAAAAGTTGGGCAGTTTATATGCATATGTGAGAGCTGACAGCAGCGGGCTTAGAAGAAGGCTATCACCATGCACAGGAGAGACCAGCAGCACCAGTGTGCTGCAGCCTGGCCAGAGGAGCTGCAGTTTATTTATTTTGTGAAGACATGAAGAGACAGAAACACCAAGCTTCAACAATAAAATGGTATTTCTTCAGAATAGATCAGCTTCATAAGCAAGCATGAGTCAAGGCTGAATCTACTATCTGGGGAATAGAGCCCTGTATTTTTGAAGACAGATGTGATTATGACAGAGAGTCAACAATGTTTTACTTCATTATTGTTTGGCCTGAATTTGGGTTTTTTTCTGGGAGGGAAATGGAGAGAAGGGGTTGAGGTATCAGAGAATAATAGTAATTAAATATGAATGCATTTGTGGTTTAAGTCTCTGAGTTTTATTGTTCGCTTAGGTAAAATACCACGTGGAATTTATCATAAGATCCTCTAGGCCTTTGGAAGACCATTGTCAAATTAAGAGACAGAATCTGAGTCTCGTGAAGTTGTTTTTTTTCATTAACTTAACAGAAAAACCAAACTCGTAGAATGAGGAACCCAAACCAGGATGTGGGTTTCCTAAGCTACCGTTTACAATGTGGCGCATGTATCGCAACTAGTTTATAGGCTGTTCTTTTATGACATTCAAAATATGACTTGGTCTGTTCTAAGACAACTTTTGGGTTCATTGATTTGGTGATTCTTACAGCTCTGTGACAAGAAATACCATATATAAGCATGGGGTAGTAAGAATGTTCTTTGCTCAGCCCTCTGAGATACTTCTTTAAAAATAGAGTGAATTGGGAAGGAGAAATTAATTGGGGGAAAAGCTGGATTATAGGACTGCCTTCAACATCTGCTAGCTAATCATTCAATTTTTACATGTCTGAAATGTTAAATATTTAAAATGGGTACAACTGTATCAAATCTTACCACCTTACTAGGAGTACAATGAGAATAAAATAAAACATGAAGTACTCTAGAAAGCATCCTAGGGAGTTAAAAATAAATTCACACAAATATTTAGACCATATTAGCTGGAATATATTGCTGTTTTCATGCATCAGGCAGTGTACTTAGCAATTCACTGATACTATCTCATCAATTTCATAACAGATTTATGAGATAAGGCTGTTATAATATAATGCCAACTTTGAGGCTAAAGAATGCAGATATCAACGTAGCCATAGTTATGAAGTCAGGGAACTAGGATCTGGATCTAGTTTGTCTAACACTAGAACTATCTCTCCTATGCATTATGAGAGTCTGCCTTGGCTAGATTATAAAACATCCTTGGTTGATAGGGCAAAGAATTGATCTACAATATTACATAGTAATTTCAAGGTCTAATGTCATGGTTGGTAGCCTCTGAGATGGCGCCTAATGAGCTCCATCTCTTAGTATTCATGCCCCTGTGTAATGCCGCATCCCCCTAAGTAAGAAGGATTTTGTGAGTCACTTCTAATGAAGAAAATACAACAGAAGTAAAGAGATGTCACTTCACTTCTGACATCAGGTTATAAAAAGACCGTGGTTTCCCTGTTGGGCATTCTCTCTCACCCTCTCCTGGGTCACTTCACTCTGGGGGAAGCCAGCAATCATGTTGTGAGACAGCATTGTGGAGAAGCTGACCTGGTGGGGGCTGAGGCCTGCCACGGGCCTCACAAATGAGCTTGGGCACGGTTCTCCTGTAGCTTGCCAGCTTCCATGTGAACAATCTCAGAAGCAAATCTTGCCACATCTGAGCCTTGAGATGAAGATAGCTTTGCCCAAAATCTTGACTGCAAGCTTGTGAGAGACCTAGGTAACCTGCTCCTGGATTCCTGACCCACAGAAACTGGGGAATAACACATTTGTTGTTTGCAGCCATTAGGTTTGGGGGGTAATCTTTTATGGAGCAAGACACAACTGATACAAATGTTAACAAGTGATTGACTAGAGAACTGGAATTTTCCCAAGTCTGCCTCCTTCAAGTCCTTCAACAAATACTGTGTTCTTACATGCCAGGCATCAGATGTGGTCCCTGCCCCCAAACTGCTGATCATCTGATGGTGTGGGGAGCAGAGGGAGAAATGTTTCAAAAATAACTAAATGTCAAAATTCTTTCTAAAATGCTGCAGAAGTAGAGAAAGGACAGAATGGAGCCAGCTAGAAGAACTACAGTTCCAGTCTCCAGATATGGGATATAGGGCAATTACTTCTCTGGGCTTTAGTTTCTTCACTTGAGCAGATCATGAGACTACTTCTGAGAAGTTGGTAGGGTTAAATAAAGATGGCATGAGAACTGGCACAATGCCTGGTGTATATTAGGGGCTCAGAAAATGACAACTCCATGAGCATTATCTTTCTTTTTAAAATAGGTATAATCATGTTGTACAGGATTATTCAGTGTGTAAAGATATATGTACATAAAATGGTTAACACAGGGCATAGTCTTTTTTATATACATTTAGAATATTAATTCCCATTAGTTTCTGTAGACCCTAGGAATCATGTCATGGGTATAGGAGGGGGAAACAATTTTATAAAATAAACTTCTTGGGGTTCTAATCTGTGTTTAAGGTCATTTCTCTAGTTTGCTTCTTCACCCAAAGATTTGATTATCTTTAGCAAAGGGTCTTGCTATGAGCCAATGGAGAAGATGGGGAACAAGGATACATGGAGCATCTGAACATACGACAAAGTAAGAAGGCGCTGGTGATTGGAGATTAGAAATCCTGGATTCACGTGTTGCCTCTGAGTGACCACCAATGTCCACCACCAGATGGGGGATCGGATAGTTTCAGTCTCCTAGGTATTGTATAGCTAAAAATAAATTGTCACCCAACAATGATTATTTATAAAACATATGTCAGTCACAATGTGACAACATAAAGGATTGATGTTCCTTGTGAATTTCCGAGCATTTGACCAACCTGCATCACCACTTAATATGTCTAAAGTAATATGAAGACCAGAAACACACACGAATGCACACCCTCCAAAACAAGTGAAAAATCAGTGTACACTGGATTTTATTTCTACAGGAACTAAACATGACCACTAGATGGCTCTGGAGTCTGACTTCGTCTTTCTATTTCCAGAGCAGTCTCTGGGAAAAACCATCTTAAATTTTCTGAATCAGTTACTTGTTTATCTGATGTGGTGTGAGGTATAAGAAGACATTGTGATATTCTTTTTCCAGCTCCTGGCAATCTCTTGTCAATACATGAACATACTGCCAATTCAACCAAAGTAAACTGATCTTGTCCAGACAAGTGAGTTTCATGTGAGTTTCATGATCTTTTGAAGAGCTTCCTGTAAGTAAATGTAAGTTTCCTAAAATGAAATAGATTATAATTTACAAGTGAAAAATGCCTGATATGCCTATGCCAAAGTGCTGATTCCAGCTGTTCAATTCCTCCAGCAATTTAAATCTCAGCTCTGGCACATCTAAGGTAATGCCTGGGGATACAGTCAACAAGCACGTGTCGAGACCAGTGTTCCAGGGTCCACTTAGACACTGAGAAGCAGAGGGCATCCCTCATGGAGTTTACATTCTGGTGGAAGAGTCAGACAGTAAGCAAATAAATAGGCATGATAAGTTTATATGCTGTGAAGAAAATAAATGATTAAAGTGATGAACTTAAGTGGGCGCAGGTTGGGGTACATTTGATAAGGTGGTCAGAAGTAATCTCTGAAAAGGTAAAATGTGAGCTGGAACTAGAATGACAAGATAGATTCAACCACAGAAAGAGGGTCAGTGAGGTAGGGGCTCCAGGAAGCAAGGGAAGACTAGTAAGGAAGGAGTTGGAGGCAGGCAGGCCAAGCCATGGAGGGACTTAGAGCGTGTATTTCATCTTCTTATGAGTCACTAAAAAGTTTTCAGCAAGTAAATAGTACAACTGACTTACCCTTTTAATAAAGGATCATTTCAGCTGCCAGTGGGCAATGGCCCGTATGACACAGAGTAACACTAACAAGTGCCCAAGAAATGAATAGTAAATAAATGAATGAATGAATGAATGACTGCTTACTCTGTGCCTAACACCAGCAAGGTGCTCATTATTCACTGAAATTCACTTTATGCACATTACACTGATTAAGTTAGAAACACTTTTAAGACAATGGTTCTCAAGCTTCAGTGCCCATTAGCATCTCTGGAATACCTAAGAAACACAGATGGCTACACTATACCCTTAATCATACCTCTCCCCCATTATTTCCCCCCTCCATAGCTTCTGATCCAGCAGTTTGGATTGGGGCCTAAGAATCTGCATCTCTAACAAGTTCCCAGATGATGGTGAGGCCACTGATCTGAGGACCCCACTTGGAGAACCACTGCTGTAAAAGTCTGAGTATAAAATGCCAACAGCTGTTAAAACAAAAACAAACAAAACAGGGAAAACTTATTTCTGTTGCATTGCTATTCAGGCTTCTGGATCTTGAAAACCACATATATCCTCTTCTTATATTATTAATGTGGAAATATTATTCATTTCCTTGTTAAAGATGAAGTGCCTGTCTTTGGTTATGTTCAGCTCTACGGTTCAAGTCAGGATTGGCTTGGACCTAATAGAGAAGCCCATTCCTTTGCCAGATACGCACTATCCCAGCCTCCCTTGCATGACCACGGGACACAGGTCTAACCAAGGAGAAAGAACAGAAGTATATGGAGGATTCTGGTGAAGACTTTATAACATGATAAAAAAGAGAGCAGGGAGAAAGGAGCTTTCATTGGTTGGACAGACTGGTCATTCTCATGCAGAAATAGCCACAATTTCAAAAACATAAATTCCGGTCAGGCAGTGGTATGCTGTAAGTGTTTAACAGGCTCTCAGCCATGGGAAAAAAAAAAAAACAAAAAACAAATGGTTGCTGATTTCCATGGTGTAATCCCCCACAATGACATTTGTGAAGTCACTGTATAGAAACATGGGAAAAGAGGTGACCAATAGACTCCCTGGCTCCAGTAAACCATTGCCAGGGTTTTCCTGGCAATAAAGTATGGTGTTCCTTACCCTGCAATATATGATAAACAAGGCTAATCGCTCATGTTCTTGTGCACATAATGTCTCCTCAAATCCATTTGCATAGCCACATAAACAGCTGAGAAGGTTCAGGAAGGTGTGTGGCACAAAAAATGATGCCCAGGTCTGTGGTTGAGGGAGGGCCTCCTGGTCATGACCATTTGCATTGTTTGAAATCTGAGCCTAAAAGTAATTCTCTGCAGACTTTCACACATCATTATAGGAAGCATGTTAGAAAACAAGAGACACTCTAAGGTTATTCTACAAACTACTCCTCTTATTCAGCTACCTACATTTCTCCTTGGTGTTAAAGGAAACAATGTTTAAAGCAAATGAAAGCAAATCATATTTGGGGGGTGTAGCTCTGAGGAACTAGCAGGTCCAGTTCCTTTGACTGGGCCGTCATTAATTTCCTATTCTCCACATCCCAGTACTCACCCATGCTTCTGATCAGCCGCTGTGCAAGGTTTCAATGTCTTGAAAATTTTTTCCAACAAATCATTCCTGGTCCTCACCTGACATCACAGTCTACCCTCTAGACAAAAGAGCTTCTGTCAGGTCCTCCTTACCCTCAATGCAGCACACTTCCTGAAATGCTCATCACCGTGTTCAGCATTTTCCGAACTTCTGGATTGCAAGAACAGGCTGGGGAGGTTTACAGACACAGATTCCTATATCTCACACCTTGATCTACTGAACTGAAATCTCCAAGAGAACAAACCTGGAAATTTGTGACAAACAAGTGCCCAGGTGATTCTTACAGCCATTTTAGAAAAACCCTGGCTTATCGTTCTTTTTCACTGTTTAGTTCTCAGCTTTACCGTCACTTCCTCAGAGAAGCCCTTCTTGACCACCAGGATCAGTGTGGGTCTCCTTCTTCACTGTATTAGGCTCACAATACTTTGAAGGACTTTTTAGCCCTTGCTCAGGTGAACTTTACTGAGAGTTCTCCCATCAGATTGTGAAATCTGTGAAAGTAGAAAGTGTGTCTGGCTTTAGACTGTACCTAGATTAGTTAGCACCATTCCTGGTTAAAAGTAGGTTCTCAATAAATGTAGGTTGAATGATTAACTTCTGGACCTATCTCACATCTGAAAATCTAAACATAATGACCTCTTCATCAGGAAACATCCGTAAGGGCAAGCACATTTGTCTGGACCCACAACCTAAATGTGTGTCCCTGTTACAAGTCCTGTACCCACCATCAGTCTCAATTTCCTTAATTCTAAAGGAAGTGGGAATGGATGAAGATGGGGATGCTCCTAGTACGGCCAGTTATAACACATTAAGGGTTGAGTGTGAGCATTAGAAACATGACATAATAAGAAAAAGGGAAGTCTTGCCCTAAGGAAATACACATTTTAGGTCGTGGTCCACCACGGCAATGGAGGTTAACCGGAAGTGTTTGCACTGCATTCTGGGGTAATCTCAGTTGCTGCTGGTGCAATCCTTGTGGTGTTGGTTGGGTTGAACCCTTTCATCCCACTGTCTCCACAGGGCAAATGTTCGGCATCTGATATTTAACACCATGTGCCAAGGGGGAGGCAGTGCAGGCAGAGATCAAAAAGGAGATGCAGCATTTTCCAAAGAGCACCGTATGTCTATTTTCATTTCCAAACCAAATGAGATGGGTTACGGAATAAATGTAGAATTTGTGTCAATTTCTTGATTCTTAGGGATCAGACAACTTAATTTTATTTTTATCTTCTCAGTCTGCTCCAACACCAAATGCTTGCCCTTTCGAACACCCATTCTGTTTTTGGCTGTTCTTACCAGTTCCTTTGACTAAAATCTAAAAATATGAATCTTACGGGGACCAGATAGCCATTTGATACCTATTGGCTGCATTCATCTATGTGCCATTTTGCTATATGAGGGCACTAACCGAATGAGGCCTGTCATTGTCAGACATGATCAGTGAGGAAGGACCACTGAGAACTGGAGGTGACTTGGCTCAAATCCATTCTGGGATTTGGAAAACAGAATTCTTAATACAAAACCCAGTGTACAAAAAGGCCCAGGGGTTCTCAAGTTGACCATAGATTATTAGAGCTGTTAGAAATCCTCATGATGCTCTAGTGCCCTTTTAGCTTCGGTTTGAAGAAAATCTTACTAGAATCACACTACACGAAAGAGGTACACGCAGGGCTGCTCACATTGTCACTGGAGTGGGGCACCCAGAGTCCCACCCATCCTCTCCCCAAGATAGTTTCTGAGAAGACTTCCTAAATTCAGCTTGAAAATTGGGCACCTACCACATCTTCATTTCACACCTCAGAAAACTGAAGTGCAAAAAGGGCATTGATTTTCTCAGGATCACAGAACTCACCGACGGAGAGCCCAGCCAGAGCCAGGATCTCTTGGTTGCTGCTTCAGGGCTGGGTCCCCTCACTGGAGTGCAGAACCTCAGCCATTGTCCCTTCCTAATGGGCACTATTGCTAAAATCTGTCCCCTGGTAAGTTTAGACATTTCTGCATGTATTTGCTATGAGCATTGAAAAAGGTCTTAGGGAACAGACAGAAGCCAAGCCCAATCAGCCCAGTACTTAACAAAAGCCAAACATGTATAAATAATGATATCCCACTTCATGTTCAGAATGAGAATCTTGGTAGCCAAAACACTTGAAGAAGCCAGAGAAGTAGAAACTGCAGGATTGCACCCCTACACCCCCCAGCAGAAACCTTTCCTTATTTACCTACTATAAAACCGACTCTCCAAAAGGTATTCAGATTTTGCCTGGGGGCCTGATGGGTTCACAGAGATCACTGGTATCTTTGATGTGAAAGGTCACCCAAGGGGCCTAACACGTGTCATGCTTTTCTTTGTGTCCCTTATGGGAACATTTCTTACCTACTTACCCCTCCATTACAATTTAGGGGAAGAGATTATCTGGGCTAAAACCAAATGAATTAATGTGACATGAGACATTAATATGAGACCAAAAAGGAAAGCATTTTCTCTTAATTTATCTGACAGGTTACATATTGTTACCTGGAAGAGTAATTTGTGACTCCTGAAAAGGATGCTTTTTACTGGCTACTTTTGACAAATTGTATTTGTCCCTTTGTATTTATTTTGCTATTAATAAAATTGACATAAAATATACTATCCTCAGAAACATGTCTTCCTTTGCATTTATTTAGCCACCTTTCATGAATTTCTTCCAGGAACCCATCTATACATAGCAAATTTTGTTACTTTGACTTGCCTGCTGCTCTCTGCCAACCACTGTATGTATCTTTTAATTAAGTAGAAAAGAGATCTTAAAAGCTCACATAAGCCCAGGAAACTCTATTTCTGGCTGACAGCAATGTCTCCTCATTTGCTAGCAAAAGCACAGATTGACAGAATAGAATAGATCAAGAAAATTGATCGTTACTCATATGCTGGATTGAGTCAATATATGTAAATCCATCCTATTGCTGGCAGGCACTGAGATGCTTGCCATGCAGAACAGACACACTTACAGCCTGTTTTCTAGTCCAAATGCCAGCCTTGTGCTTTAATGCAGCAAAACTACAGTTACGTACTCGGAAAGCTCTTTTGTATTCATAACAACTGCAGTCTGAATGTGGTTCAGGACAGAGAAACTGTATTTATGAGCCACCATCTCTTCAGAGTCAATACAATTTGCAGTAAATACAGTTTAAGTTAGAGCTATGGTATAGATGCTCTGGGAATTTTCTTTGTGGTTTTACTACATATTTTGGAAACATTTTAAATGTTTGCTGCTTTCAAGTTCATTTCTTTAAAGTGAGCAGCCTCACATGGTGGTTGTGAAGATCAAGTAAACTGGTCTGAAAAAGGTTTGAAAAAAAATTAAAAGCATTATGCAAATGGGAGCTGATTATTATATATATTTTTGGTCTCAAGGCCCTTTTACTTAAGGGCAATGCTCTTTAGTTATCCCAAGACCTGTTTTAATCTTGATTTAAAAGACTAGAATATTAAAAGTAGCAGTGCATGAAACAGAAGACCTAGGAAGATAAAATACACATATGTTTAGATAACTCTTAACATCTTCTCAGAGAAGAATAATTATGAACCTTGTAGTATCAAAGAAGAGTCATGTTTCTTTCATCAGGAGTAGGATTCAATAGTACATGAATCTGAGCCTTTCAAAAACTCTTACAATTGCTCTTCTGTTCTTTGCCTAAACCTGTTTACAAACTAAGGACAGTCATCCATTCTATGCTGTAAATTGCAAGAGGACCATAGTTCATAAACAAATATAGGTAAACCATCATTCAAGCTGATTTAGTGCTCTCATAATATATGGCAGTAATCATAAGGAAAGCCTTTCTGAAAAGAATTAAAGCTGAGTGATAAGGACTGGGGCCTGCTGTAGCTTTAAGAGAGATACCAGAAAGAGCCCATCAATTAATTTCCATCCATTCTAGTCACTCCTAACAACATGAGGGTCTCTCTTTCTATTTCTCTCATCCTAAAAGTAGTAAATGCCTCAATTAACCTGGGCAAGTGGCTAGAAATGTTTGCAGGGACAGAATTACATGTTAGAGTGAGAAAGCATTTTAAAGATCTTTAATTCAAGGTCCCATCTTTACAAGTTATTCTCCACCCTTCATTTCATTCCCCCTTATCTTGTTATTGTCTCCCATTCTTCTCTGGTCTTTGTTTCCCATCTGCCTGTGAAATTCTCTGGTCTCCAAGTTCTCAGTTTTGCTTATCCCATATATGTCCTCTTGAAGTCAGCCCCTGAGTCTTTCTGACACAACCTTGGTAGTCTTTGATAGCTTCCTTGCTCTCTGGTACATGGTAGGTAATCATGTACATTTCTTACCTCAGACTGGGAATCATCCAAACACAAGTGGTAGGAAATAGTATTTCAAGGCTACAGCCTGCATGTGAGATATGCACATTACTAATAATGTGCTCACTCTTTCTAGATCTTTTCAGTCAGCAGCATTAGGAGGCAGTTTGTCTATAATCTCCCTATTTCCAAATCCCCCATTTTTAAAATAGCCATGTTATGTACACTACTAAGGCATCCAGACATTACATACCACTACACTGTCACCCTTATAGTGACTTTCTAGTCTTAATTGTACAGGTAAATTCATATTTAATGTTCACTACCCACCATATGGGAAATTTGGTTGTCTGAAGCTCATTTATTAGTATAGAGTGAAAAAATTTTCCATTCTTTTATGGACCAATACTTTTGTAGAGTACAATGAAAATAAATTACTAGAGAAGTGATTCCTGGGCTTGGATGTCAGAACAACGTCAAAGTGCTGTAAAAGTTTCAAACTGCTTACTATTAAATTCCATTCTCATTTCACTGTGGTCTGGTAGATTCCTCAGGAAAGGCACATGAGAACAATATTCTCTGTGTCTTGCATGTTTACATCAGTTTACCAGAGGCTTTTTATACTTGAAGATCAATTTGGCTGAACATAAGGTTCTTGGCCCACATTTTCTTTCCTGAGATTTCTCAAATATATGACTATATTTTCCTTGGTCATAAAAGTGTTACTGTTAAAGATTCTAATGGCAATCTAATTTTCTTTCTATTGGTCTTTTTGCTGGGATATCCAAAGAATTTTTCTTTACAGGATAATGTTTGTCATTATGAGTCAATTTTCAGTCCCCTCAATATGTAATTTCAAATTGTCTTTTATTTCAGAAAAGTTTTTTGAATTATAATTTTCCTTCAGGGACTCCTATTATATAATAGAGATTACAATATTCATTGTACCATGGAAACTTTTAGCAGTCTGGTGAAACCATTAGATCCTTTCTCAGAACAATATTTTAGATGCATAAAACGAAATACATAGACTATAAAAGGAAATTAATTATATTGAAGTAGAGTTCTCAAAATATTTTTAAATTGTGCTACAGTAATACATTTACTTCTTTATTAATATATTAAATAATAAGTTCTGGTGGCAGGTCTAATAGCAACATGAACATAAATGATATTTGGAGACATTTTATAAAATTGTAATTTGATATTGTGACATTTGTCATTAGTTTTGGTGACAAAGTAACAGGTACTATTAATACTACTATGTTCTGGTGCATGCATTAATAATTAAAGAAAAATGTTAAATTTCGGTTAGACATTAGCAAAAATGAAGATATCATATTTTTCCCAACCAAATCAACAGACCACCTGAATTTTACCCAGAAACCCTAAAGTCCATGACTCTAGATAATGAGTCCTTGTATTAGACTCATCCCTTTCCCTCAGATGCTTGTTTAAATGCTTTTTCATATCTTTTTGAGATTTAAAATGCTCTTCCTACCTATGTTCTATTTCTCTCACTGCATTATCCTTTCTGTTATTTGCTTTTGTGTGCCTCTTGGCTCAACTGCATTACAGAAATGACTTTATTATTTTGTTTCTCTTTTTTGATCTTCCTTAAGCACCTCATTTCTGAGTTTTTCTATTTTTAATTTATTGTTACAGCTTCTACTATTTGTTTTGTTTCTTTAGCTCACTTTGAAATTCTGGGTTTGGTTTTTCGTCCATTTTGTGGACGTGTCTTTCCACGTGCCTCCCAGGCCAGGGGGGATTTTTTCTGCTCCTCATTCTCTATGAGACTGCATACCTTCTCCTTTGCTCATATGTAAGTAGATGAGAGTCTGTCTACTTTTAGGAAGAAGAGGCCAAAACAGCTTTTCTAGACTCATGATTCTAAAGTCCTTCTGTTGTTCTTCTCAAAGTGGTTTACACAGATGACAACGGGGTGATGGACAGAGGGAAGGGGTGGGGGCTGTGTGGGGGTGGAAAAGCAGGGAGGGGGGATGGGGACATCTTTAATAGTGTCAATAATAAAAATAAAGAAAAAATATGGTCTTATACTTTGTGAGATCTCTTTTCTACTCTCCAATCCCATTTTCATTTGGATTTTTTGCCCCTTTGTCCTTGCTCTGCTCAGTTTGGAATCTATTCCCAATAGTTTCTCCTGGAAGGGAATGACTTGTTAATTATCAATGGTTTATAGGGCCCAGGCTGCTCCAGTACCATTAAATTTTATCAATGCAGTCCTCTTGCTCCCACCCATGATTTGGTTCTGCAAAACTCCCACCAGTCCAACCACATTCTCCAGTGAAACCTCTTAGGGATATCAGCATGCTCTGGTGCTCAGGATCTCCCGAATCCGCCTTGCTGTGTCTTTACTTCCATGTGCAGAGACGCTGATACTGCACAGGTCTCCTGGCTCTCACGGGGTTTTTTCTAACACATTCATGTTTGGGGTTTGTAGAGATAGATTAAAACTAGTAATTGTAGAGAGATAGAGAGAGAAGTATATGATAGATGATAGATATAGATATATCTAGATAGATATAGATGTAGATATAAGTGTAGATATAGTATGTGGGTTGTTAGATTTTATACCTTGTTTGCTCTATTAGTTTTATATAGGGTAGTGGGGATAATTTTGTCCCCCAGAGGACATTTGCCAAGGTCTAGAGATAGTTTGGTTGTCACAACTGGTGATGGGGGGGGCAGCACCATAGGCATTTAATGGATAAAGATCAGGAATGCTGTTAAACATTCTATAATACACAGGATAGCCCCCCATAACTAAGAATTATCCAGTCCAAATTATCAACAGTGCTGAAGTTGAGAAAATCTGCTCTATGGGAATTTGGGGAGATTAAAAAATTTAGGTGTAACTGACATCTTCCCAGCTGCCTCCCAAAGGCCTAATCAATTCTTCATCCAGAATGGTGGTTCACTTCTATCCCCTACCATCCATCCCCTAGTTCAAGTCCATATTTTCTTTGACTTAAATTATTGCGATAGCTTCTTAATTGGTCTGCCTGAAACAACTCTCCCTTCCCTCCAGTCCAAGTCATCTTACCCAGGATGCCAGAGTAAGTTTCCCAAAGCACAGCTCACATCACGCCAAACATCCACTCAAAGAAATCCAGGGACTTGCCAGTCCCTTATAAATAAAGTTCAATCTGTAAATTCAAAGTTTTTTATGCTTTGTCCCCAGTGTATCTTCTTGACTTTTACTCCCTCTACTCCCTTACACATAATGTGCAATGCAGTCAAGTGGTCACCTTCACCATTTGACAAATATGTCTCTTTTTTTATTTTCCTAAATTCTCTGTTAAGACCACTCCCTCAACTTGCAGTGCCTCACCTTGCCTCCAGTGCATGCCCGAAGCTCCCTTCTACAAGAAGCCTTTTACTTCCTCTTTTTCTCCCCCACCCCACTCCAAAAATGCATTCTTGCTCTCTCAAATAGCTTAACATTTTAGATATGCTTTTCTTATAGTATTTAAATTGTTAGAATATAATTATATTATATGCTACTATATTGCAATATTACTGTAAGCAAAGATTGCTTATTTTTCCTTTTGGCATGTCTCATAGCATACAGCAAAGGCTTATACAGAGTAGACCCTCAACAATACTTTTTAAATAAGTAAATGAATAAAACTGAGCCCTAAAGAGGTAAGATAGTCAGTCATCCACAATTCTTCTCTCTGGACAGTGGCAGAGACTACATGATTCTACACGATTCTAAAACATAACTAGAGTAATGGGTTCCTAAGATCACTTTATAAAAATGATACTATAGGCACCATCATTATTAGTAGTAGTACATTATTATTACTAATAATTACTAATTTGGGACTTGTGTTGGATGGACAACAATAAACAATCTAACTTAGGTAACCTGGTTACTGGTATCAAGGATCATTTCTAGGCACATCAATTCATTCAGCTAGAGGTTCAACAGGTGATTAACCAGATATAATATTGAATATTAAATATTAATAATTATTTGATACTCTACCTCCCAATGAGATACTCCATCTCTAACACCTTTGAACTTTGTTTTTATCTTGAGTTATATTTTAAAAAATAATAGGATCATAGTCCACAGAAGAGATATACCATAAGTCTAGGCTATCTTGTCTTAGGTAGGCTCCAATTTATTTTTTGGTACTGCTTATCAAGTGCTCTTTGTAGACTCAGCATGGCATTAAACACTTCATATACACATGTACGCCTGTAGGTAGAACATATCTGGTCCTTCCTGGTGGTCTATTATGAGCACTGAGAGAATCCCCACTTTCCAAACTGCCTCCTTGCGTACCATTCCCAGTCTTGTCTCATGGTTATAGATTTTCACTTTGATGTTTAAAACAGAAACACTTACAAGTCATTTATGCCATGATTGCAGTGCGTTTCAGATTCCCTGCTGCAGAGCTAGTATGAGGACCATGAGGTCACAGTTCTGACAGTGAAGAGAAGAGCCCAGGCATTAATGCAACAAGCACCATGGATCCAGTTTCTCGTATTCACAATGTGGCCACAGGCCAGACCCTTCTCAGTCTCCTCCCATCATTTCTTTATTCTCAAGCTTCTCCTACAACACAATTAGACATAACCCTTGCACTTTTAAAAGGAGTCTGACCAGAAAATAAAACCTCAAAAAATATATCTTACTATTATTCTTTAGAGTAAGAAAGAGGCTGTGTGTCTTAATGTAGGAAGAGCTGCCTATGTATCATAGTTTCACAATTAGTACATGGGGATGACAACTGAAAAAATCCATATAATATGGTTTTTACAGATAGTAAATGGAGAGCACAATAGGCACCAAACCCTTTTGGAGTAAAAATATTAAGGATATAAAAATGCAACAGGTTGTTGGATCCTGTAGCTTTGATCCACATTATTTCAAAATATTAGAAATTATTCCTTTTTTCCCCTTGGGAATTGAAATTATTCTCTGAGATCTAGACTTAGGCATGTCTCTGAATACTAAATATCAATTAATATTAAAAGAGAAAAGCTGTGTGAAATATGAAAGATGGGCTTCTTACTTATATGCTTATCTCTGCCAGGCACATCAATTTGGGCTAATCTCTTATAATCCTGGTTTAATTTCTTAGCAATTTTCTCCTTTATAGACACTTTATACTCTCACTCACTTGTTATCACACCTGCAGAGCAAATAAAATGCAGGTAAGCTTCAGTGGCCACACAACTGTCTTTAGGTTTGTGCAATGCTAAAACCAACCTTCCATCCTCGGCATCTTTCCTCAAAAGAGACCATACTGATGGACTCAACATATGCAGATTTCCACTAGCTCACAAATAGTTGTACTTTGTTTATTTTGTAGACAGACAAGACCATAGATGAGACTGTTGTTCAGCAAATATTCAATTCCCCCCTCCAAAACCTGTTTCCTGAGAGGAATATATTCCCCAGCGCATTGATGTTAATCTTGGCCCTGTGATTTGTTTTGACCTCATGATAAGCAGAGCGTAACACTCTCTCTCTTGATTTGGGCTTGGCCATCCATGTGATCTGCTTTGGCCAATGGGATATTAGCTGAAATGGCACAAGACTTGAAATAAGCTTGCATTTGTCATAAGAAGAATCTACCCTGGGTAATCTCTTGTTTAAGGACAATGAGATACATGGAACAGACCTTGATCCAAACTACATCTTGGAGCCAGATCAGCTCAATCCTAGCAGGTCCACAGACACGTGAGAAATAAGTGTTTATCATGTGCCAGGAGCGTAATTGTGGCGATGGTTCACTTAGGCAGTCAGGTATGTAGCAAAGCCCTTATCATCTGTTAATCCCCTACAGCAATCACTGCCCATTTGGCTTCTCTGACACCAGCCCCTGTCACCTCCAAACACCTTGCCCAGTACTGCCACTTTCAATGCCCCAAATTCCTCTTCTAATTATGCTATTTTCTATATAATGCTATGGATATTTTTATAATTGAGTGTGTTCTGCAAAATGTGTCTCCTGAAAACTAACATCCCTCAAATGATAATAAATGCACCTCCATAAAAGAATCTGCAATCATATGTCATTGGGAAACACAGAATTGAAAAATGCTAAGTTTTTGTTGCACGGCATTTTTTACTAGAGAACTTCTCAGAGCCTTGATATATCATTGTGCATTGTGCTTCTTTAAGCAGGGGTCGTGGGAAACATCATTTTAAAAAATGTATTGACCCCAGAAACTACTTCATAGCCACACAAATTAACATCTCAAAGGTCATCAGTGATCTACTGCACACAACTTGTGAAGCAGTAGTCCAGTGGATGAAGTCTAAAACATGCCAGGACATTCATGACCCTCCACCATACAGCCCAGACTACATTATTATCATGCTTTTATAATGCTTATATGTTTCCAATTATAAAAATAGTATAATCTCATCATAAAAATCATAAAAATGCAGAAAAGAGAAAGTAAAAAATTATATACAATCCTACCATCCAAAATGAACCAGGGTTTTGATTTCAAATGTATTTTCTTTTAGTCTTTGTTATATTTTATCTGCTTGTGACAATATAGAACACTAAAATTATACTTTTTATATTTATAAAAATATATATTATGAATAAAATATATTCTCACTTCACTACAAAATATTTCAAGCAAATAAAATTATACCTACTCTTAGCTCTGCAGGTATCGTCACCTTCATCGTACAACTCAGGTGTTTATGCTTTCCCAAGGGGAAACACTGTGCTGTGCAGCGGCCAGCCTCTTCCATGTTACTCCTCCCCTTTCGGGTCCATTCCTTCACTCCCCAGAAGATGACCATGATCCCTGGTCTATCACTCTTCTGGCTTACTTTTATAATTTTGCTACATATGTTTGTGTCATAAACAAAATAGTGTTTGGTTGTCATGTTTTTAAACTTATAAAATTGGAATCCTACTATAAATATTCCTTTGTAACTTACATTCTGTTTTGGGACCTTTTCTACCTTGTTCTATGGTGCTCACATTATTCAGTTATTTTAATTACAATGTGGAATATATAACATTTTTTAAACCATTTTTTCCTTTTAATTGATTTTCTATCCATTTTTTGTCATTACAAGCAATGGTAAGAAAGTCTAAAGCTGAATTTTTTGTACATGCATGTTGTTAACTTTCCTAGGTATTGTCATATTAATCTCCAAAGTGGTTGTGATCATTTATATTCTCCCCATAAGAAGGACTTCCATACTATATCCTTACTAATACAGATGTAGCCAAGCTTTTAAATTACTGCCCACTCTGATGATTATCAAAACATATGTTATGGTTTTAACTTGAATTTCCTTAATTACTAATGAGGAAATGTATTTTTTTATACTACTAGTCTTTCAGGTTTCTGCTTTTGCCAGATGCTTGTTCGTATCCTTTGAATACTGTGGATTTTTATTAAATTCTTTCCTAATTATAAGAGTAATATGTGCTCAGTTGTAAAATTGTAAGGAAAAGGAAATCACCTCAAATCCCACCACCCACTGGTTAATATTATTAACATTGAGCTACAATTTCCGTATAGTGTTTTAATATACACAATTGTTTTATATAGTGAAAATAAGAAGAAATTGTGAAGAGGGCCTCGGTGATAAATTTTTCCACTGGGTTGTTTATAATCCTCTCCAGATTAAATATCAAGGACATTCAGTGTTTGAAAAATACAGAACACTACTAGTCAAGATCTTTGGCATTGAAAATGGCCAGAATATAAGTATTTGCTTTACTTTGTGTAGAACAAAAGCAAATCTTTTGTTTAGTCATTTTCCAGGCTCTCTAACCCAATGTCGTACTTAGGTCATCCATTGTGAATAAGCACTTGTCGAGAGAAGTACTGTGAACACTGCAAGGGGTTGCATCTGAAAGGGAGCACAGCGGAGTGAATGATACAACTCAAGAGTTATACCTGGTGCCAAGAAATTGGGAAAAAAATAAGAGGTCAAGGGAACACTGCAAGGCTAAACTTAGCCACATAATCTGGTTAGGCTTCAAATAAGAAAATTCAATTTATTATTGATTTCAAGGTGAGGGTGTAAAATGTAATGTAATCAGCACAGTGTCTAGAATTTCTATTTTTGCTTATTTTTATCACCTACACATTTATAGTGTATTTTAAAATAATACTTTTAAATAATAGATGGATCACATCCATGAGTAGTTTCTGAACCTTTGAATAATGGTGAAGGTTTTTCTGTGGCCGTCACACATTAAAGACAATCTGGGTGCTTTTTAAATTCTTGAGTTACAACTTTTCACCCAAAAGCAGTGAGATTTTTCTCAAATTCTGGCATTTGCTATTACAGAAAGGTTAGGGTCACTCTTTGTAGGAAACATTTTTCGTTCTGCCTGGGTGACTGTAGGATTTATTTTTATTCTGCTAATTCAAACATTTTGGCTAGTCATGGTCAAGTGCGATTCTCTTTTTTTTTATTTGTGTCTGGCATGCAGTGAATCCTTCTGCTCTCAATACTTAAGTCTTTGTATGACTCAGAAAAGTTACTTTTTACATAGCATATGTCTTTGGTTATTGCTTGATCTCCAATTCTTGCTTTCTACTCTTAAAACACCTAAAGTCATTAGGTTTTATCTATTCTCTGCCTTGTAGAGCCACAGTCTCCTTCATCATTTTTAGCTTTCTTTCCTTTTCTCTGTATATTTTAAAAGCTCCAGAGTTTGCTCAATGCATCATTAATTTGATTTTCTATAGTGTCTACTCTGTTCTTTACTGCTATACAATTTTATCCAGCTGTGCCATTTTTGATGTTTTAAAAGTCCTTTATTTACTCAGAAACCTTCCTTTTATCATTGACAGCAGAGTTTCTCATCAGGACCCCACCATATGGTATACTGAGGGGAAGGGTAATTCCACCACAGAAACCAAGGTGCCTATAAGAAGGGCAAATGGACATTAGGACGCCAAAATTCCATGAACCTCCACCACACGTGAGCTCTAACCTGTACCTTCAGGTTTCACCCACACCATCTTACATCTATCTGACTCATCCTATTTTTTTCTCACATCTCAATTAGCTGACTTCATGTTAGTCCTATAAAGGATTGGTCACTAGCTTAGTATTGGTCATCAGCTTAGTATTCTTGGCTATGGATGACTTGTTGAGAGGCCACATCTTAAGGGGTGAGTCTGGAAGACTCATAAATATGTGGAAATTAAATGCAAATGAACAATTAATTAATTAAAGAACAAATCAAAAGGAAAATAAAAAAATATATTAAGACAAATGAAAATGGAAACATAACACACCAAAACTTATGGGGTTCAGCACAAGCAGTTTTAAGAGGAAAGTTTATAGCTATAAACGTACACTTTAAGGAAAAAAAAGAGTAATCTCAAACAACCTAACATTATACCTTAAGGGACTAGAAAAAAAAGAACTAAGTAAAAGTTAGCAGAAGGAAGTGAACAATAAAGATCAAATCAGAAATAAGTGAAACAGAGATTAGAAAAAATAACAAAACCAAAATTTCATTCTTTGAAAACATAAAAATTGATAAATGTTTAGCTAGATTAACCAAGAAAAAAAAGACTAAAATAAGTAAAATTATAAATGAAAGAGGAGATATTACAACGGACACTACAGAAACACAAGAATCATGAGTGAACTGTTTTGAACAAATATACTCCAACAATCAGGGCAACCTAGAAGAAACAGATAAATTTCTAAATACAAACAACCTACCATAACTGAATCATTAAGAAATAGAAACTCTGAACAGACCAATAATGAGTAAAGAGACTGAATCAGTAATAAGAACCCTCCCAACAACAACAACAAAAAAGCTCAGGACCAGATGGTTTCACTGGTGAATTCTACCAAACATTCAAAGAAAAATTAATACCCATCCTTCAAACTTTTCCCCAAAACTGAAGAGAACACTCCAAACTTATTTTATGAGGTCAACATTACTCTGATACCAAAGCCAGATAGAGACACAACAAGAAAATTATAGGCCAATATTTCTGATGAATATAGATGCAAAAAATTGTTACCATTATACTAGCAGACCAAATTCAGCAGTACCTAAAAGGATCACACACCATGATCAATAAGGATGGTTTATACCCCTGGACTATAAGGATGGTTTAACATAAGTAAATTAACAAATGTGATACATCATATTAATGGAATAAGTAAAATTTATATGACATTTAATTGAAAAATAAAATTATGAAAAATAAAATTTATATGATGTAGAAAAAGCACTTTACAAAATTTGACATACTTTCAAGATAAAAATTCTAAACAAATTGGGTATAAAAGAAATGTACCTCAATTTAGTAAAGGCCATGTATGATTAGCCTACAGCTAACATCATACTCAGTGGTTGAAAGCTTTTTCTGTAAAATCAGGAGCAAGTTAAGGATGTCTACTCTTAACCCTACCAACCAAATGACTATGTGGGTATTGTTTCCTGGTATAGTACAGGTAGGGTAGATAGTATGGTGTTATAATCAAGATACCCCAAAACAAAATGACATAAATAAGATAGATGTTGATGTCTCCCTCATTTACCAGTCCAAAGACAGGAATTTTAAGAAGGCATAGCAACTCTGTGCCATAATGTTATCATGACCCAGCTTCCTGCTATCCTGTTGCTCTGTTGTCTCCTACGATGTTGCCTCTGATTTTACTTTCAAATCTGAGTCACACCACCTCTGTAGTCCAGAACAGAGAACAGAGAAAACTGAAGGGCAAACTAATTTCTTTTTTTTCTATTTGGTTTATACCTATTGATGTATACTTTATGTACATTAAACTTCTCATATGACCCACATGTCCATCCATAGGTGAATTAGTAAGCCATTTCTTTTAAGCCATGGGTGCAGATTGTACACATACAAACCACTGATAAAAAACTACCCAAAGGTCATACCAGGCTGCAAAAGAGGCTGGATAACATTTCCTCAAAGTGGGAACCACCTGCAAAGCTGCATCTCCAGTAATACAGAAAAGGAAACAGACTTTGTAGGATAGCCAGCAACCCACAACTCCTGGTGAACTTTCTTCATGCTGTAACTCATGGAAGGCATCTCCTCCAGGAAGGCTTTTCTGACCTGCAGAGTTGAATTAAGTGTCTTTCCTCTGCTCACTGAGACCCACTACTCAGGAATCTATCACTATACGTAGGATGCTGAGTTACTGAAATTACTCCTTGTGTCTTCACCTATGTATTTTATTTGGCATGGCTCTAGTTTATCTTGTCAACAAATGACAAAGCTGAACTAAGCTGGCACACTTACGAAGATTGACTACGACTGATAATTCCTTTTTAGTATTAATCACACTGATCTGTTATTTAATAGGTGCCCACTATGTGCTAAACACTACTCTAGGCTCCTTAAATACATTATTGCTTCACAACAATTCTGTGAAGTAAGAATTATCATCCCCATTTTATTGAGGAGGAAACCGAGGCTTGTAGAGATCACAAAACTTGCCCCTGTTTACAGATCCCATCGGTAACAGAAGCAGAATTTAACTTACCTGTCCAATCCAAAGCCTAGTCTTTTTTCACTTGAGCACACCTCTTCTCCACTGTCATTATTATGCTGATCGACCTCTCTAAAAATGCACACTATGCATATATTAATATTTTTAGCATTTTTATATATTTTACTACTTTACCCTGGAAGGAAATGTTTCTTAATTTCCTTTTCCATCTGCATGTCAGGTTATTGCTTATATAAACTAAGAGCTAACCTGACTGATTTAAAACGAGAATCTCTGTCCTAAAAGAGCCCAAATTAAAATGCAAGATCTGACTTATAGCTCATTTCACAGATGAAAAATGGAATCACAAAGACACAAAATGATTACTGGAGTCAAACAGGGCACTGGTTAAATGGGCCTCAAGTGTCCTGCCTCCCAGTGAGGCAACATGTGTTTGGAAAGAATATGGACTGTGTAGCTCAATACCTCAAGATTTAAATACTGACTACCACTAGAATGGGTGACCTCAGGCACGTTTTCTAACTTCTCTGGGACTGTTCATAATGATACCTACCTTGTAGAGGTGCTTGTGAGTACTGGAGATGAATGATGGAAAGTACCTAATACAGTGCAAGGCATAGAATAAGCACTCATTAAATGCTAGTTCTCTCTCTCTCTCTCTCTCTCTGTCTCTCTCTCTCACACACACACACACACACACACACAAAGTCTAGCCTTTTCCTGGAGCACATATTGCTTTACACAGGGTGATGGTCTTCCCCCCTTTCTGACACCCATATAAATCTCTCACTGTAAAAATCTACAGCTAGGTGTGTATGAAGCAGAGTCCATTCTAAAGGCTTTTTAATTCAAAGGAAGAAAAGTTTGTGCTGAGCCAATATTTCTACTATTCAGCCATTAAATATTAATCGATGTCAATGCATTTGAGGGAGCCTTTAGCTGTGACAGGTGAGCTGAAAGTAGAAATTTTGATTTAACGAGGCCTCCCAGCCGCTTTGGCAAAATGTCAGGGTGCAGGGTGTGGTGGAGAATAATTAACTAATAAACAACCTTCTGAAAAAGATCAGGAACTATGAAATTGGGTATGAAGACAAGGCTCCTCTTAGTTTTTCCCAGAACATTTTTCTTTTTGGGATTTTTCAGTCCTTTCTGAATCAACCCTGATTCTGCACCCCCGAAGTTGGAATGCCCTTAACTGTTTTGTTTAGACTGGGCTATGAAATGATTAGGCTGTTGAAATGATGAATCAGGGAGTGCTGCAGGATTTTTCACAGTCTCTCTGAACAATGCCCCATATCACACTTACACTGACAGGCTGTATTTTTATATTTGACATGTGAGAGGAACATGGAAAATAACACACTGACAGCACCTTAGATACCAGTCATACATCTTCCTAACACAGATTGATGGGTGGAAAAGAATATTATTTAGTGAGCCCTTCTTAAGCTCTCCAAGGAAAATGTATAGATCCGCCAGTGGATTGACTTGAAACTCATTATTAACATTCCTTACAAGCAAGAAACAGAAAAGCAACCACCATCCATTTCTGCACTAGCAAGCAGATCAGAAGAATTAGCAGAAACCAACCCAGTACCTGTACATTTTTCACTGATGGGTTGTGGTATGCTCCGCCCAAGCCTAGGAATCAGATAGGTGAAATTTCTCCATTGAGGCACATTGATCTTTCTCAATTTCAAACCCAAGCTGAAAGATAAGCTGCTAGGAAAATTGAAGCCACAGCTATAGCTGCTCAGGGAACCAAGCCGAAACAGGAAAAAAAAAGATGGAATAGTCAACGCTAATGATATGACTACGGGGACACTCAGAAAGAAGAACCATGTGGGACTGTGGCTGCCACATGCTAGAGGACATAAGCATAGGAGAAGAAAAAGGGAAAAAAGAAGTTCCTCTATTGTGGATGCTGTAATGTGCCAGGAACTCTCCCTCTGGGAAGGCAGGATATGTTCCTACAGTTGCTGGGAATGCTGCTGGTGACAGCTCTCAGCCCTATTCAGAAAATGCCTCTGCTGAAGAGAGCCATCTCACTGAACAATATGCTGCCTCACGGAGCTGCCCACAGCCAGTGACTGGTCATTATGGAAGTATAAGGGCCTGGGCCCAAAGGCCCAAAAGGAACAGCTGTGGAGGGTCATCAAAGCTTCAGAGCCCTGTGAGTTACCTTAGACCTGCATTTAAACTACATCACAGCCCACCTTCATCCTATGCCCAATCCAATCCTTCTTCCCACCCTTTTCTTATTCAAGTGTCAATCTCATGAGCATTTCATAATACATTCCTTGTTCACTAATCTCCACACCTAAGTCTTTCCAGGAATACCCAAACTCCTATACTCCCTTTATTTCCAACTCCCCTAATAGACTGTGGAACTTAAATATCTCAATGAACAAAATCCTACAATGCTATCAGAAATGTGTATGTATAGTCATCCAAATTATTTTGAAACCCAAGTCACAGTCATTCCAGTTTTCAAGATGGAAAATGAGAACAGAAAAAGATGAGCACCATCTTGTGGAAGGACACACTACTGTTTAAGTTTCAAGTTCTCGCTTCGTTGTACCACAGGGGTTTCCTTGTTTGTTTTGTGTTTGTTTCTCTGTTTTCCCATTAAATGCCTAAAATGGGACAAAGGCAGGTGAAGAAAACACCCAGGAATTCTAATACCAACGCAGAAAGAGGTGAGAGAAATCTTTTTCCTATTGCAGATGATACAAAAGGACCAAGGACCAGGCATCCAGATCACTGAGTCTCAGGACTGCGAGTCCCTGGCACTCCTGGTTCGAATGGCAAGCAGTGGGATGTGAGGACTTCCAACTAGCAGTTTATTGACTGTGGAGTGGAGGCCTGGGGAATGTGAGAAATTTAGGATCTGACAGTAAGTTTTCAGCATTTGGCTCTGAGAGGGCCAAGCCATTTTTCCTGCCCTCTGGCCTCATCTGCTTTCCCTAGATTTTCCCTTCCCTTCTCTATCCTCTTTTTGCTTCCTCTGTTTCTGCTGTCTCCTTTGGCTTTCATCCCCATTCCCTCTCCCTCCCACTTTACTGGGCATTTTTATTGACTGGAGCTTCAGTAGTAGTTGCATCACACAGATTGCTATTTCAGCAGTAAAGCACAGAGTTGGAAGAGGCAAAGAAGAACTTTTCATCTCTGTGTGCAAATGTGATTCAAATATGGTGAACTAATTTATTCTGTAAAACTTAATTAATACCAATAAAAAAGGAGAGAGCTCTGGAGGGAGCAGTAAGTCCCTTGATAGGACCTGGGTGAGTTGCATTCTGTCGGGACGCTTCAAAACTGAACATTTGATTTGGCCCCATGATAGTCAAAGGATTCGGTTTGGTTTTATAGGCTACTAAAATGCTTTTAAGTATTTAATGGTTTATTCCAATTGGGGAAAGTTTTGTTAGGTTTCCTCTAAAGTTTCCCACAGGAAAGCCTTGGCTTTTTTTATTTGTGACTGGAATATTTTGTGGCTTTGGAAATTACCACAAAAAATCAAAAATGCCACTTTTGAAGTTTTCCAGACACAGACAAGTATATTTTCAATATCTTACATCACATCCCTGGTCTTGAAGTGATTTTTTTTCTGATAGAATGAATAAACAAGGTCAGAGTGGAATTCGCAGGATTAGTGACTTCGTGCTGCCATTCCCTACAACACTTCAAGCTTCTTGACTGTGAAACTAAGTCTTGGTCACTTTTACAGTCCCTTTCACCAAACAGAGAAATACAGTAAACACCAGTGGATGGATGGACAGACAAATGGATGGATGGATGGATGGATGGATGCATGGATAAATCAATCCATGAATTTCAGAGGGTTGGGATATGTATTTTTTTTCTGGAATTAGAATTACAGGAGAACTTGCAGCTGCTCCACCAGCCCCAGTGGAGAGCAGAGCAAGTCTGTGAAGCAAGAAATCCCAATGAAATCTTGTACCCAGCATGGAGCTTTGCCACAGTGGGTGCTCGATAAACACTGATGCATTGAACTGCCATCCCATTTTGATTAAAGTGCACTTTAAGGGCACTGCAGAGGGAGTGCCAATGGTGATTATTTTTCATTATAAAATCTTTATTTTTTTATATTTTATTATAAAATTTTCCAACATAGAAAAGTGTAAGTAGTTTTATGCGGAATACCCCTATACCTGTGACCTAGATTCTACCATTAACATTTCACTTGATTTTATCACACAACTCTCTAACTATCCATCTATATATTCATCTAATGACTCATATTATTTTTATGCAGTTCAAATTAAATTGTGAACACTGGTACTCTTCTCCAAAAATACTCATCATACATATCTTCAGTGTTCAATATTTAAATCTTTTCCTTTGATGTAAAAGTAATCATTCATTAAATTTCAACAAATGCAAACCCCTGTGTAATTCAACTCCCTATAAAGATACAGAACACTACCACCTCCCCAGAAATTTTAGTAGTAGAGATTTGAGAGCAATTGAATTAATTTCTTTACCTCTTTACCCAGAAAGAGACTGGTCTGGGGATAACTTAAAGAGTTTGAAATCTCTCAAACTGCTTCAGATCTCAAACCATTACAGAGTTGCTTTCCTCTATTTGTTTTAGCAAAATCCACACTCCAAATGCACAGTTGATGGCAAGGGACAGCTTTATGTAGATGTACAACATTAGCTAAATACCCAATAAGCTGGCAAAGAGGCAGGAGAGAATAAAGCAAAGTTAGAATCCTAATTTCTTTTGTAGGTTTTTAAAAAATAATATATACAACTAATTTTTTTCAGAATAACAGGCATTTTTGGGTCTTAATAATGTAAGTATATTTCTTTATACTGGATGTTCTTGGGACATCACCTATGTATGGGGAAAAAACAACCAAGGAATCCTCTGTGAAGCTGTGCATGTTGCCAAGATGAATCCAGTGCCAAGCTAAATCCCTACCACATGGTACATATGAGCTGAATCTCTTCCAAATGCAGGGCTCCTTCTTAAGTAGCTGTGTTGACTAATTACTTTCATCAGGATAATTGCACCTAAGAAAAGGGTACAATTATTTCTACTGAGTGGAATATTGACATCGTTTAATGAAGAAATGTGGTGACAAACCATGTATTTAGAAAGAAAATAAAGCAGTTACCAACAATCTGTTTCCAAGAAAGAATTTTTAAGCATGTCTAGTATACTCTTAAGTATTCAGAATGAAGCTAATTGGCATTTCCACAGCACACAAGACTCAACTCTATCTAAGGCAGTGCATGCCAATAAATTGCCATCAACCAGGCACTAATGAGTCCTATGACATGGTTGAGGAGCAAAGCAGCCACTAAATTGGGCTCAGCTTGGTGCCCACCCACACCACCACATTTCAAAAGGATATTTCTAGTCACTGTTCCACACAAACAGGAAACCCACATCATCCTTCTTTGTGGGAGTGGCAACTTTCATAAAATTGCCATGCAGAAGGATTACAGTCCAATTATTAACTGGGTCCTAGAATAGCCACTGACAGATAAGGACCCTAAAGTTCATTCCTTTATTTATTCATTCTACACATATCGATCAATCAATTATTGTATAGAAGGCACTGTGCTAATTGCTGTATTGTAATCCAAAAGGAATCAGAAAAGGAATCCACTATCAAAAGCTTGTAATCCCAAAAGGACCATCCAATCATTTATTCAAGTCTCTATTGGGAACTGCGGTAGCTTCTGTGGCCTGCTGCCCAAACAGACCTTCAAAACTGAGGCACCGATTTCCCCAGCTGCCAGGAGTGGAAACTGTTGATAGTTCACAGCTGATGCAGTCATCTCCAGGAAAAGGTCTAGGCAAAAGAATATACATCCCTTTTCCTGGAGGCATCTGAATCCAGCAGCTGGCGGTGCTGGAGTAGAAAGGCTCTGGACTCAATAAGGGCACTGCGAATAGTATCAACGCTCCAAACCTTCACTAGGATCAACTGAAGCCTCTTTTGTAACCATCGCAATTCACCCTTTCCTCCTGCCCAATCCTGCAACTGTCACTCATCACAGGTGACATTACCAAAGGCACTCTTCAACAAAGCTCCTGCATGCAAATCTCAAAGTCTGAGAGTTTGTCACCTGAGGAAGCCAAGCTGGGGTAGTTCCTGCCAAAAGTGATTCTGGGGTGACAACTATAAAACAGGATTTAGAAAATGGATCACCTAGTTCTAAAATGAAGATCTCCTCATTGTGTGCAGTTGTTGTGGTGCAATTGTTAAAAATTCCACTAATGGAGAGCCGGGATGGAAAAGAAAGCCTAAGAGTGAAATGTCACCACCATAAGGCAATGTGAGAACCTAAGAGCTTCCTTGGTAATAAAAAAAAAAAAAAAGACTTTCATCTCCTGCAACCAGAGCACAGAAACAGCAGAGACTCATACATGGCAGGGCTATAGGGAAGGCTAATCCTCAATGCCAGCATGCCTTATACAGTAAGCTCAGGGGCCTGATGGGGAAGGAGTAGTACCTGGAGACACAAGATGGGAACATGTTGGCTGCTGCTCTAGAAAATCTTAAATCTTTAGATTCCTCAGATTCTAAAGTTCAGTTGCTGAACTTAATTGGAAAAAACAAAACAAAACAAGGTGAGTACAAATATAACAAATGTAAGGTCAAAGTGGTAGTCAAGGAAGCTGACCTGCAAAGAGCTGAGAAGATGGTTAGTAGAATATGATGTTCCAAATATCAAGATAAGTGGCCAGTCTTTGAGAGTACTGCTTTACAATGAAAAGAAATCAGGAACGGATGAGCAAGAGTCTTGGGAAGGATACCCCAATCATTAAAAATTCACAATCTCTTGCCCAGAGTTTAGACCTGAGACATTCTCAGATATGGAATACGTTGACTGATAGAAGTTCAAGTCTCCAGGGAAAACATCCTATAACACCATAACAAAGTTAATTAGTAATGATTCCTCCAATTCTTCCATAAGGGACCTCTGTCCATTCACTCAAATGACAGTACACCAGAGGAAGCAAAACAGGAAAACATTTCAAGAACTGTTAGATACAGAGTCCAAACTAACATTGACACCTGGTGACCCACGGCATCATCATGGACCTCTGTTATGTCGGGGATGTTTGGGTGCCATGTAATAAATGGAGTTGACCTACTCCATCATCATTTCTGTCCCTGAATTTAAAATTGATGTGAAAATACATACTTTGTAGTTGTCACAATCTGTATACAACTTCTTTAGTCTGTACTATTGTAGTGGGAAAAGCCAAGTGGAAGACTAAGAAACTGTCTTGCCCTCCCCGACTAAGAAGTATGCTGGGACATCCCCTTCAAAGTAAATGACAAATTATCCCATGTCATGATCCCATCTTTCTGAAGGAAGCACAATGCTTGACAGGCCTTTTCAGGTCTGGGTATAGCGTATTCCATGCTGAGGAATACTCTTCCACTCCTTTACTAAGAAACATGAAAGACTTTCAGCTTTGAACATATCCCAGAACAGTAAAAAGGTCCAAAGTACAGTTCAGGCAGTGCTGCCACTTGAGACATGTGACCTAGCAGATCCTATGCTATTACAAGTATCTGTGCTGAGAATAGATACTGTGTATAGTTTATGGTAAGCTCTAATAGGAGAGTATTAATATAGACCCCCTAGGTCTACATTTGTGACCAGGCTCACCCTATCTACTGCACAGATTTCTAGATGGTTTAAAATAGGTTTTCATAAGCTACTGAGCCCTAGTTGAGATGAAGCATGGGACTATGGAACATCAAGTACCCATGTGGCCAGAGCTGCCCATGAGAAACTGGGCTGCCAGATCCACCAAGTCATGTTTCAGAAGGCTCAGCAGCAACACATGGTGAGGTAGAAGTGGCACGGCTGTTATCACACACAAGTAAGTCCAGAGTGCACCAGTGAGCTACGTGGGCACGTGGCCAGTCTCCCATGCCATCCTCCACTGCTGCACGAGGCCACCTCCCTCAGTTTACACATTTGACTCCATGGTGGAGGCGGGGAGGAGATGGAGGATGGCACATGGCCTGATAATAAAGAAGGAAAAAGACCTAACGGTTTCTTTTCTGATGACAAATATCGAGCTGCCCTGTACTTCCCACTTCCTCTCCTAATTGATGGTCTAGGAAAATGATTATCTTGGTACTATGATGGCACCTGAAGTTTAAACCAAGTTGCTATCAGACTGAAGACTTTTCCTTCATGCATTTAGCAATTATTTATGGAACCGCTACTGTGTGTTGTTCTGGGTCTTGGGAATACAGCAATAAATGAAACAGACTAAACAGATTTCCTTTAAGTAGCCTACATTTCAGTGGGGAGTGTATAACAAAAACACTTCAAAGATATAGCATATAAAGAGGTGATAAGTGCTACAGACAAAAATAAAGAAGGAAGAGGATTGGAGGAGCCACACAGGTAGACAGAAGTCCATTTTAAATAAGGTAGTTTGGAAAGACCTCGATGAGAAGTTAGCTTTTTTTATATTTTATTTTAATCATTGTTCAAATAGTTTTCTCCCTTTTACTCCCAATCCAGCCCCCCTCCCAACCCTCCCCACTTCCCTCCCAACCCTCCCCACTTCCCTCCCATTACCAGCCTCCCCCTAGTTTTTGTCCATGTGTCCTTTAAGTTTGTTCCCGTGAACCCTTCCCAATGTCCCCTGAAATTCCCTCTACTCTCCCCTGTGGTTGCTGTCAGCCTGTCCTCTATTTCAGTGTCTTTGGTTATATTTTGCTTGTTTCTTTGTGTTGTTGTTTAGAAGTCAACTTTTGAACAAAGGATTGAAGCACATGTCTGTGATACTAATATTCTAGACAGAATAAACAGCAGATGCAAAGGCCCTGAGGCAATGGGAATGCCTGAAATGTTCAAAGAATAGGAAAAAAGACCAGTAGAATTGCAATATAGTGATGTAGAAAAATTGTTGGAAGTAAGCTCAGAAAGATAATGGACTACTAGGCCTTTATGCTTAGAGGGCAATGTAAAATCTTAGAATATTTTTCTTAGTAAAATGGAAAGCCATTGGAAGATGTTGAGCTGAGGATAGACATGATCTTACTTATATGTGAAAATAATTGATTTGGTCTTTGAAGATAAGACTCTTGGTAGAACAGTCTTATCCTAAGAATGCAAGCCTGAAAGCTATTATCGTAACCCAGGGAGGAGGTAATGGTGGTTTATGCCAACATAACAATAATGGGAGTGATGATGTTAGATGAATTTTGTTATTTAAGGACATAAATAATTTTCAGACAGATTAGATATGAAGTGAGAGAAACAAATGAGTGAAAAATGGTTGTGAAGGTTTTTGGCTTAAACCAAAATGGAGAAAACTGAGGGAGTAGTGGCTTTGAGACAGAAGCCAAGGAATCCAGTTTTGCACTGAGATGCCCATTAGACACCCAAGTGCAGTTATTGAGAAGTGTGGAGTTCAGAGCTGAGGTATATATTTGAGGATCATTAGCAGGTAGATAATATTTAAAGCTCTGCAGCTCATGAGATCACCAAGAGTACAGGTAAGTGGCAAAACAAATGAACACAAGCAGTGAGTCTTAGGTGCACTCTACCTTTAGTCAGGGCAGGGCGGATCACAGGAGGAACCTGCAGAAGAAACTGAAAAGGAGCAGCCAGTAAGTTAGGAAAACCAGTGGTGTGTGGCATCCTGGAAGCCAAAGTATTTTTGGAGGAATGGGATGATCACTTGTGGACGGGATGACCAAATGGCTTTGATAAATCAAGATGGAGATTGAGAACTGATCTTGGGATTTCTCAATGTGAAGGGCACTGTTGACCTTGATCAAAGAAGTGTCTATATCATTCTTCATCAATACTCAGATCAAAAATCCATACACAGGTTTCTCTCTCTCTCTCTCTCTCTCTGTCCCCCCTCCCACATACATTTCAATTAGTTCCAACACAGGAATCTATTTTTTACATGGGCAGCCATATCCTTTTTAAGCCTTTCTCTTCTTTATTTTTTCTTTATAAAATAGAATTGCTTCCAATTTCTATTTCCCTATCCACCTTTCTCTTCTCCTTCCATTCCACCCTTTGCATCTCTCCAAAAATAAATATAGAAAAAAGAATGGTTCAAAATCTTCTAAAAATATTCTAAAAGAATGTTGCCAAAGTAACAACTACTACTAACCCCTAAATTCCTTACAATTGCTCAAAAGTTTCCTTCAAAATACTAACAATATTCACCATTTACTTCTTTGTTTATCCACAGGAAATGGCTTTCAGGATAAGATATCTAACATGAAATTTTCTTTGTTCTGTAGTCTAGTCAGTGACTGTAAATTATATTCACCATTACATTTTCATTTGAAATGCATTACATGTTAAATAAGCATCAGTGATCTTGCCTGGACTTCTTGGGAATAAGAACCATGTCTTTTGTTCCATGTATACTCCTTCCCACGTGCCTTGCCAAGTAATAAAGGTATTCAAATAATATTTACAAAATTGAATTAATATTTTTACAGTGAATTGGTGGGTTTAATTCCAGAAAATTTACCCACATCTGGATTTTATAACACAATCTATGTGAATGACAGATAGATATGCTTTATGTACCAAAGCATGCCTCTTCACATTTCCCTCCTAAGGCAATGAGTGGTGGTAAGGGGACAACAGTACCTAATGCCTCTAAACAAGGGGTTACAAAATCAAATGGAAAAGTACATGAGTGGGCCAGGTGAGAACTAGGGGAAAATCCCACGTGTCCACACTAAAAGGGGAGTTGCTAACCAACTCCTAATAATCATAGCCATGTAAGAACATGAGCCTAGTGTTGTTAGTTAGGTCTTTCTATTTTTTACATTTTTCATTGTTATTCTATTACAGTCATCCCAATTTTCCCCCTTTGCCCTCCTCCACCCATCCCACCTCCCATTCCCACAGTCAATTTCCACACTGTTGTCCATGTCCATGGGTCATTCATGCATGTTCTTTGTCTAGTTTCTTCCCCTTCTTTCCACCATTATCCTCCCCTCCTCTCTGGTCCCTGTCAGTCTGTTGCATGTTTCCATACCTGTGGTTCTATTTTGTCCATTTGTTTATTTTGTTCATTAGATTCCTCTTATGGGTGAGATCATATGGTATTTGTCTTTCACCAACTGGCTTATTTCACTTAGCATAGATCTTTCTATTACTTAAGAGAAATGAGAAATTCAAGTGGTATCTCATTTTTAAAAGATTGGTAACCAATCCAATCTTCATAAATGGGAGTGAAGAGGGGTCAAAGCAACAGAAATGTCCCTTGAGGGCTGGTCTACAGACTGCCACCTCTGCTCTAAATAGGCATGAAGCACTTGGAGGACAGGAGCTAGTGTAACAGTGCAGCTTGCTGCCTGTCACCTGTCTAAATGGGTACACTGGCCCTAGGTCATTTCACAGATGGTGGGGAGAAAGAATTACTACCACCCTTCTAAAAGATTTAAAGATGCTACATGAAGTTCCATAAATTATACCCTTCAGTGGGAGCTACACCCCCTGTCTATATATCTACAGATACCAAGTACTTCCCTTAATGAGATAACCATTCAGACTGCCTGAGATGTCCCCAATAAGCGATCTACATACATGGTGCATGTTCTATTGCCTCATAAATACTCAGTATTATGGAGCTGTTCTATTTTTACTTTTCTCATGAATTATTCATGAAGAGTTGTAGACCGTCTGTGTAATTTCACTAACCTTTCCTCAATTCTCCCAAAGCAGTGGGTTTCTTTTGGTGTACCTGCATCTCCTGGAAACTGTTCCCTTCCTGTTCCATTTCACTTAGCGAGTATCACCCCAGATGAATAATTGGCTGGCACCCTCCAAATGCCAGCGTGTGTTTGTACATGTATGTGCACACACACACATACATGTTCCCTCACCATCACTGTGAGACTGGAAACTGGCTTTAAAACTTGCCCCCCAAACTGGGGTCATAAACTCTAATGTAATTATTTATCTTTTTCATAAATAGGAGAAACACTTTTTTTAAAGCTCTCTAGTGCATGTATTGGCTTGGGCCTGAAGGAAACAATTGGAACGTATTGTTAAAGCATTTTGCCCCATTTCAAGCAGAATGTGGTTCTAGGTTTGGGCACAGCCTACATACAGCAGCGTTTGGGGCTATCCTACCATATATTGCCAAATGACAGGTCTCTTACTCCCTGTTCCAAGGAATTAGGTAGTATTCAGGCACATTTCACTCTCTCTGCCCTAGCACTTTCCTCTCAGGGATACTAACAACCTGTTTTCCTAAACTAATCCTAATCCTGAGGCAGAGAGCAAGCCATTCTTTCCGTTGCTTTTCAAACGCATGCAAGGGACGGAGCCAGGGTGAAGAAAGCTCAGGGGCTCCTTTGGCCTCTGAGGGTGGCAGGCAGCTCTCCAGCTCTCAGTGGCCTTTCTCACCTTTAACCTCCCTCTGGCTGGAGGATGCTTTTGTAGATTTGCAGCTTGTCATCTCATACATGATCTTATCCAATGTTTCTGGTTGCCTGTAAATTTTAGGAATAAAAATTGGACTGATTACCCCCCTTTAACAGGTGAAAAAAAACAACAACAAAAAAACAGAAGACCAGGTTCAATGGTGGGGGGAGAGGGACTGGAAGTAGTTCTCCTGAGTCATCCTCCAGATTTCCTTCGCTGTTCACATAAACCTCTCCCAGACAAACCCAGCCTCAGACAGTCCGCGTATTCCGGCTTGAAGGCTCGTACTTTTGTCTGCCATGAAGAAACTTGTCTTCTCATCATTCAGCATCAACTCAGATGCCGTCTGTGCAAAGAGGTCTTTGTTGCCCCCACTTCTCTGCCAGCCAGTCAATCGCTTCACACTTTCCCCCTTGGCAGCACTGAAATTATCTTTTTTATTTACCTTTTTAGATGTTTGTTCTCTCTCTTTCCTACTAGAAGGTACACTCCACAAAAGCAAGAGGATGTCTCTCTTGTTCATTCCTGAGTCTCCAGAATTTAAAATAGCACATGGTATATTGAACATTTTCAACAAATATTTGTTCAGTAAATGACTTCCCAATAATTCAATTTATAGTACACAATTAATCAGGAAAAAAGTCATATGTGGGAAAGCTCTTGAGTGAAAAATCAGAAGACTGGGGTTCTAGCAAAACTTTCCACCACTAAAAGTGGCCATGGCCTAAAATATTGCTTCCTGGATGGCATTACATGGCTGAGACATTCCAGGTCAGCCACATCATTACTTGACAGCTCTCCCTGAACTCTAATTCCTACCAACCAGTTTTTTCCCTGAATTAAGCACATCACCATTTCCTCCCAGTGAAAATACCTTCTAATGGTGCCCCCTCTTAACCACTGGTAAAGGAGAAAACAACTTTACCAAAACTATGGGCTTAAATATTCCATGCTTCAGTAGCCTATGGGGTAACAGGGTTCATTAATTCCCAAATCTCAGAGTCTTCATCCTAGTTGCTTGCAGGAAATCCAATGTTTTTCCCAGATCTCCTTGTCCATATATTGTTGGGAATCTTTAAAATTTTTTCATATGATTCTCATATCTGTCCTAATTAAGGCTTCCCATTGCAGCCAACCATCTGGCCTCACTCTACTGTTCTGTTCTTCCACAGATCTCCTCGCACCATCTTGAAGTCATTTTCTGTCAGACTGCTGTTGCTTAACGCTGAGCCATTTTACCTGTACCTTGGTAACAGATCTTTGCTTCAGCTCCCCATGACTGTGAAGACAAGACGACGATGTAGCTCTTCACATGTGTTGATGACAGGAGAGAGCAGACAAGAATAGTAACGTGAAGAACCTGCAGGCAGTGTACATTATGGCTGCTCTCTGAATTCACAGAAGTCTTCCTCTGGGACCTTCACTGATCTCCTCTCTTTACTATTTCCTTACTCTTACCTACTTCAGGCTTGCTTTCCTCCTTTAGTATCTTCTTCAAGTGGAAGCTTAAATAATTGCTTTTAGACCTTTTTTCTTTTCCAATATATGCTTTTAAAGCCACAAATTTCCCTCTAAGTAGTGCTTTAACTGCATCTTACCAATTTTGATATGCTGTATTTTTGTTTACCCAAACATGTTTCCTAATTTCTTTTGGAATTTTTTCCTTTAAGTTAATGAGAAATGTGTGGTTTAATTTCCAAGTATTTAGAGATTTCCCAGGTGTCTTTTTCTTTGTTACTGGTTTTTTATTTAATTTCATATATAACCTCTTTATATAATTTTAAATTATTTGGTTTATTTTATGGCCCAGAATAGAGTCTATCTGGTTGAATGCTCAATGTGCACTTTCAAAGAAACAGCCTTCTCCTGTAATTGGGTAAGCATTCCATATATTTTGATTAGGTCAAGTTGCTGAAAGCATTGTCTTCTAAATACCTATTGATGTTTCTGTCTACTCATGCTAATAACGAGAGTTCTGAAATCCACTATTATCATGGATTTGTCAATTTGTCCTTATGATTATACTACTTTTTACACCATGTATTTTATGTATCTTAGTTCCACACACATTTAGGATTATTGAGTTTTCCTGATAAATTGACTTGTTTATTATTAAAAGTTCCTCTTTATCCCTTATAATGATTCTTGTCCTGAAGTTATCTTTGTCTTATATTAATGTGGCCACTTCATATACCTCATATATACTTTTTGCATGTGGTGTCTTTTTCTGTCATTTTACTCTTAACCTATCTCTTGCCATATAGTTAAAGTGAGGTTTTTAATGGACAGCATACATTTGAGTTTAACTTTTATCCAGTCTGAAAAGCTCTGCTTCAAATGGGGCAAAATGTTTTAAAACCTTTAAAATTTCAGTTTCTTATGTACATCTTTGTCCATCTTTCTTTACAGTAGATTCCTCCCTTCCCTCACTTCCCACTCCAGGGTTCTGCACCAGCCCCTAATGCTGCCTACACCTTTCCACCCAGAGATCCATGTAACTCCCTCCCCCAGTTCCTTTATGCCTTTGCTCCAGTGCCACTTTCTTAGTGATCTCTTTGGTCTTGCAACACCCCTTTCACAACCTATCCACTACCCCCATCCACTGCTTTCCTAAAGAAAATAAACTTTGTACTTTGGGAATTTATAAATATACACAAAATTAGAAAAAAACAGCATAAAAACTCTTCCTCGCATATTTATTATCCAAAAAGAATTATCAATATTTTTGAAATCTTATTCTGTCTTATCCATAAATACTTTAGACTATCTTTAATGATAAGCACTTTTACTTTTGGAAATGCAGTCATCAAACCTAACAAATTAATGGTATCATATGTTATCAGTCCATATTCTCATTTCCCATCTATCTCAGAGATACCTTGGTACAATTACAATGCTTGAACAAAGGACCAAACAAAATATACATACAGCTTTATACTTTTCATAGCAAATCATCATTCAAAATACTACATATTTCATTTATATGATCGTTATCTTATGACTCTTAGAATATAAGAGAGAATCTAGAGACATTAGAACATCAACTCCACAATATTAATGATCAATACCAATTATACTTCCTGTTTTACTTTTTTTTTAGTGGCTGTCCTTGGATTTGCAATATACATTTAAAAATAATACAAGTCCTCTCTCAATTAACACTATGTTACATTGTGGGTAGCATAATTACCTTAAACAGAGTATGTACGATTCCTCCATTCTAGCCTTCATAATATTGCTGTCATTCATTTAACTTACCTATAAGCTATACAGTTAATATATTGTTTCTATTATTATTTTGAAAAAAACTGTTATCTGTTACTTAAGTTACAAGAATAAGAAAAATACAAGATTTAAAACTGCCTTTTAATCTAGTGATCCCACTTCTGGGAATATATACTAAGAGTCCCAAAACACCAGTCAGAAAGAATATAAGCACCCCTATGTTCACAGCAGCACTATTTACAATAGGCAAGATTTGGAAACAGCCTAAGTGCCCATCAATAAATGAGTAGATACAAAAAGTTGTGGTACATTTACACAATGGAATGTTACATGGTGGCCAAAAAAAGAAGAAACTCTTACCTTTTGTGACAGCATGGTTAGACCTGGAGATTATTATGCTAAGTGAAATAAGCCAATCAGAGAAAGACAAATACCCTAAGATTTCACTTATATGTGGAATCTAATGAACAAAATAACCAGATGAACAAAATAGAAACAGAGGCATGGATACATGGAGCAGACTGTCAGCTGTCAGAGGGGAGGGGGACCGGAGCCTGGATGAAAGACAGTGAAGGGACTGGCCAAAGGACACACGTGTATAACCCATAGACACAGACAACAGTGTGGTGATGGCCAGAGGGAAGCAGGGGGGCAGGGGCTGTTCAGAGGTGGGCAAAGGAAGGGAAAATGGGGACATCTGTAATAGTGTCAACGATAAAAATAAAGTGAAAAATTGTTTACTTCCATTTTTCCTTCTCTACTGCCCTTTCTTCATATAGATCCAAATTTCTGACATACAACATTTTTCTTGTTACTGAAGTATTTCTTTCAACAGTTCTAACAAGGCAAGTCTACTGACAATAAATTCCCCCAGTTTTTGTCTGAGAAAGTCTTTATTTCTCCTTCACTTTTGAAGAATAAGTTTACTATATAGAAAATTCTTTTTTTATTTGTTTTTTTCTTTATTTCACTCTACTCTCCTTGCTTGCATGGTTCTTTAAGGGGAGCCTGATAAAATTCTTACCTTGCTCCTCTACAGGCAAGATGTTTTTTCCTCTGGATTCTTCCAAGATTATTTCCTTTGTATTTGATTTTCTGTAGTTTGAATATGATAGGCCTAAGTTAATTGTTCATATTTATCCTTCTCAGTGTTCTCTGAGCTTCCTGGACCTACAGCTTGGTATCTGTCACTAATTTTGGAAACATCTCAATCATTATTACTTCAAATATTTCTTCTGTTTTTTCCCCCCTTTTTCCTTCTGGTATTCTCATTACACATATCTTGGATATTCTACTCTATCTGTTTTCATTTTCTCTTTCCTCTGCATTTTAGTTTTAGAAGTTCCTATTGTCATTTTTTCAACTCACTGATTTCTCCCCTAGACCACAGGTGGCAAACACAAGGCCAGCAGGCTGAATCCAGCGCTCCGCCCTGTTTTATCTGGCCCAGCACCTTATTTGTACCCAGTGACAGCGCCAAGCTCTTGCTTAACTGTTAAGGAGTAGTTACATTTATACAGTCCTAAAATTACATTCAGCCCTTTGAAGGCAACCATGAGGCTGATGTGGCCCCTGGTGAAAATGAGTTTGACACCCCTGCTCTAGATCATGCCTAGTCTATTGATGATTCCATTAAAGGCATTCTTTAATTCTGCTACTGTGTCTTTGATTTCTATCATTTTGTTTTGATTCTTTCTGATGTCCTAACAATATTGACTTTCCATCTCTCTGCTTGCATTGCCCATATCTTGTTGTATATTGTCTACTTTTTCCAACAGAACCGCTGGCATATTAATCACAGAGTTCAAAAATTCCTGGTCCATTAATTTCAACCCCTCTGCAGAATCTGAGTCTATGCTGATGCTTGCTTTGTCTTTTCAAATTGTGAGGTTGATTTTTTTTATATTTTAGTATGCCTTGTAATTTTTTGCTGAAAGTTGGACATGATGAGCCGAGTAAGAGGAACTGAGGAAAATAGGCTCCGTTGATGTCCTGGTAATATGGAGAGGGAGAGAGAGCATTCCACAATCCTATGATTGGGTCTCAGCCCTTTAGAGAGCCTGTGCTTCTGTGCTTCTATGGAGCTTGGATTCCCACTCCCTGTACTGTGGTTTGAAAGTGCTCCCAGGCATACAGCTGAGGCAACTGTAGAGCTTACTTCATTTGTTTGTCTTCTTTCAGAAATTGTAGTCCTGTTGTATCATAAAATGTCTGAAAACAACTATTCTAAAAATTGTGTCCAGTTTTCTCAATGTTAACAATAGGAGGGTATATATCTGGACTCTTTTACTCCCTCATGGGAAGGCAGCATTTCTCCCAGGACTTATTGACACCACTTGGCCCCATAGAAACTGACCTTAATATCTGAGTATCCTCACCCCTTGACATTAGCACAATAGCCAGTATCAATATATTGCCCAAAGTCTGAATTATTCATTCTGAAAAATACTACACATTGTACTTCTGTGACATAATCAACCCAATTCCTTTCTGGCTCCCTCCAATAGCATCAAAATAAAACAATGCCACCATACTTTCAATGTTCTAGGTCTTTCTCCTTGACCTCTGCCCCAATTATGGGATAAGAACTCATACTCATCTTCTAGGTATGATCAATACTGGATGAATCAATCTAAATTTTAACATGTAAAATATATTTTTTCCTAAAGGAGACATAATATGATAAGATGAAATGCTAACTAAAACAGGGGTTTTTTTTTTACATTATTATAGAAAACTCTTCAGCCTTTGGATCGAAATCTTCTTAAATCTATTTTCAAATTTGCTATATCTTTGAAAAACTCCAAGGTTTTTCAAAGGATCTTTCAGTGCAAAGAGCATCTGCATAATGACTTTAGGTCTACAAATTATATAAAAGGAGTATCAGATAAAAGCCCAAAACTTTTAAGTTGCAATTCCTCCCAGGGTCTAATATTTCCACCAGAGTTTCAGAGATTCATAGGACTTATTCTAAGCCCTGGGTTAAATTACATTTTTCCCCTCTCCCTCTAGCAGTCTCTATAAAAGGGAACATTTTCAAAGTTAGTAGCCTAAGAAGGAGTGTTCAGTTATAAGAGGAAGTCACATGAATGTTTCTCCCCATCTTTCAGGCTTTCTCTTTTATTTCTATGGTTTGGTTCAGAGGTGTATGTGTCTGTGTGTGTATGTGTGTATATATATATCTCCTGGATCTAATTATGTTGCCATAGAATCAAGGTTGGGAGTCAACTGTAATATATGATATTGATAAATTCTTGGATCTCCCTTTCATGTGCAGAATGATAGTGTTATAATGTTTGGTAAACATATTTCTCTTTGCTTTTTATGGTGTTCCTAAATTAATTTTATGCAGCTTGATATTCATATACTCTCTGCATTTACGTATTCTAAAAACCATGTGAAAAAGTCCATCAGAGGAAGTGTGAGGTTAAGTGAGCTAATGATTGCAAATCACAGAAAGATGCTGGGCACACAGTAGGCACTCAATAAATGTTAACTATTATTTTAGTTATGCATTGCTCCTTTGGTTTTTATACTTTGACTATATATATATGTCTCTCCGTTTTGACTCCCTTACCAGATGATAGATCTATGTTTTAAACATCTTCAAAAACAAAACAAAAACTTATAGTTAAACAGTTGTTGATTCATGTGTTTGGTGCTTAATAAGTATTTGTTGAGGGATATTTAAATGCATACAAACCAGAGAAATGGTTAGGGGATGGGGAAGGAAAAAGAAGACAATATTTTCAAAGTGGCCTTCTATTTGACACATCAATAAAAATAATCCTATTTTTCACCAAACTGTCTAGAGAGACATTTTCATCTACACCTTTGTTCCAAAAGGACTTTTTTCTTTCTCAGTGTATTTATATATAAGCATTGAATGTCAGCAAGATTCTTCTCTTAATAACTTTAAAGGAGAGCTAAAAAGGTGTATTGGCCTCACAAAGTAAATGTACTCACCAGGAAGTCCTTGATAGAACACAACAGCTGTGCTAACAAGTTGAAGGGATGAATTTTTTGAGAATAATTCTTAGTTCCAGTTTGGGAGTGTCTTCTTTCAGATCACTGATGGGATAGCTTTCCATTAAATTAAATATTGAATAATAGCTATACCTAGGAAACACAATGCAAGTAATACTTATCTTTCCTAAACTCCAAAAAGAGATGGTCAAAACTGAATTGCTCCAAACTGAAGAAGTTACAATACATCAGCCACAAGATCCATCAATTTTCTAGGCAATAGAAAAAAATCCCATTCTCCCATTTGATTGTTGTGATATATTTATAAATGGAGTTGTGTGGACCACCATTTTTGAGTGGCACGAAGTACTGAATGTCATTGGCAAAGAATTCACTTCCTCCTCCCAGCAATGTTTCATTGAGTCTCTTCTGTTCAACAAAAGCATATAATTCATTGATAAATAATTGCCTTATTTTTGGTGTACCATCCAAAAACTAGATTAACAATAATAACAAAAATAATAGCTGATGTGATTTGTATACTTTCCAATTTAATCCTCAAAATCCCATGGGGTAAGATATTTTTATTATCTTTCTTTTTCATAAAACTGAAGCTTCAGGAAGTAAAACAACTTATCCAAGGCCTAATTACAAGTGATAAAACAGCATGAATGTGTCCAAATTCATAGCCTGCCTCTCTCCTGGCTGCCTAGACCTTACTCCAAAGTAACAGTAGACTTAACTCGCCATTCTCTTCTCCCTCATACCTGTAATCAAAACTTCCCTATGTGGTGTCCTATTGCCAAAAGTGTGATTGGTACTATGGCCATGAAATAATTACAGCAACTTATCCCAACTAAAATGTTAGCCAGTTAATTGTCACCTCTCCACCAAAAACATACTGTCTTGTATTCAAGTTAGATACATGACAGTCTTTCGATATTATCAAGGGGATTTCAGAAGCCAGGGATAATCAGAGGGAGAAATATTTTAGTTTTGGGTTTAGTTTTGGGAGGCAGAGGAGCCTCCATCCATCATCTAACCAACACACATGAAAAGTACTTTTCTATGAATGGTCCATCTTAATTCTAAAAGACATTGCTATGCAATTCAGGTACCAACTATCCATATTTGCCCCTTTACATATGGCAAACAATATGAATGCTAACCACTGAGCTTGAAAGGAACAATGCAGAGGCAAGAAAACTCAAATGGAAAACCTATGATATAAATCTAATAGTTTAAACTAGGGTTTCTTAAAGTATACACCATAAGACATTAATAAAAAGAAGCTAGAGGGGAAATGATGTAATTCCAAAATATGCTTGAAAAATACTGCTTTTTGTGGTCTCTCCTAGAGACTCAGAAATAAAAGGTTCTGAGATGTCCCACAGTAAGTGAACGAGTTCATCTGTATTTGAGCCAGTGTTACAAATGTAATGTCTAATTAGCATTCTTAGATATTAGGGTTCAGTGGAACATGTTTTAAGAAACATGAATGCAATCACTGGAGAGAGGGAGAAAATAAAAGGAAACAGTGATGATTGGATTCAGATCATAAAGTTCAAGTGGTTTCCATTTGGAATCTGGATTAAGTGAAATGAAACTACTGTGCATCTGGGTGGCATTTTAGTCATTGTGGACTGACTGCTGAAAATACCGTGCAGTCTGAGTGGACTTACACAAGGGGAATTGATTTACAACACATGTGATAATTCTATGTGGTAATTTAAGGGCCCAGGATTCTTCTCTCTTGTGTTTAGAACATCCCTTAGGTGCCTCAAAGTGATCTTTTACATTCTCAGTGTGAGACAGGGAAAGACAAAGAACAGAGACTCTCACAGGAGGGTTTTTGGTCCCAACTTAGAAGTGGTATGAGTCACTTCTCACATTTGGTTACCTAGGAGTCAGTCGCATGGCCATACTTTACTACAAAAGAGCATGAGTAATGTAGTCTAGCTGTGTGCCATATGAGCAAAGAACATCCTTCTGTGACTATTATCTGCTATAGATAGGATTAAAATCTGAACAAAAGTCATAGAAAAATCTGGAGAATACCTTGGTTTCAGAACCCAGGTTACATCTGTCCATCAAATTCTCAAGCAAATTTCCCATGGAGAGGAGCATTTATATTTCTACTTTGGAATTGAGAATCTTGGGTTAATGACCATCAGTCTATTTCTTTCCTAATTCCAAAACACACACACACACACAAAACAAAAAACCCTGATTGTGGTTCCCAAACTACAGAGTAATAGGGCAAAGTTTTGTGGGGAAGAAGAAACAATGAAGTTACACGAGAATTTAAGGCTTCTTGTCCCTGCAACAATGGTTTTGGGTCAGTTAAAGAAGGAATCCTTCTTAAAACCTAAGACCATGAAATAATAGGAAGAATATGGGCATGTCAGTTCATCAGTTCAGTGTACAGAGCTCTCTTTTTTCTTCCTTGACATGGGACTTACTAAATATGCCAAGAACATTTATTCTCACAAGAGGTTAGAAAAGATGTTATATAAATGGACTTTCAAGTGACTGATGACTCACAATAATGCCTTACGTTAATTGGAGCATATGTCATATGTCCAAGTCACAGCCTTCATATACGTGGGTATGTGCACAGTTATTATAAGACAGACTGTTACAGAATGAGGTGCTTATGAAAGAATTCTCCATGAATATAAATAGACACTGGCTCACCTGCACAGGGAAGAAATACTGTCAAAGCTCTACCAGCTGCCTGGCATAACAAGGAACTCAGTATTGAGATAGTGTTATTCACTATTTGCCCCTTTATAATGTGAAGTTCAAGTATCACAGGGGAAACTCACTTGCTGGAAGTTCCAGGAACACTGTTGTTAGTAAGTAAATGATTGTTGACATGGCAGGTAGGGAAAAAGTAGGATTTAAAAGGAAGACTTCCCTTGAATATTGTTTTTGGTAAGAAAATCCTACTGAAGCCTACGGGGCTGTGCTTCAGCCACTGCTCCAGAGCTCTGTAATGGAAATAATATGACTCCCATTTCACAGAAAAGAAAATTGGGAGCCTAAAGCATTTATACAAGGTCAGAGCAGAAAATGATGGGTCCAGAGTTTGGAACTGACCTTTCTGGCTCTGCCTGCCTTTTGCCTACTGCATCATCATTCTGTCTACCTCTTCTAAACTGAGAATAATTCATGGGGATGTGTCCTAATTTCTGAACCATTTCCAACCAAAGATATCATTTTCTTAAACATATCCATGTAAAGCTATTATATTTTGCTATCTCAAAAAATAATTTTTTCAAGATATTGAGGGTTTTTTTCCTAAATGGTAGAGTATGCCCAGATCCTGACATTTTACTTTGTTCAAAATAATTTCTATAAATGTGCATTTTCTGAAGATGTATAAAAAGTCTCCCCTTTTTCTAAGCTATGGTGACTGTGTCATGAAGAATACAACTGAGAGAATCATACCAAACATCTAAACTGGTTGAAATGAATCTGTCCTACACCATGCATGCCTTACATATATGAAATATTAGCACTTAATTAATATTTATTGAATGAGAGAATGACTGCAAATGTCATGTGACATTGGGAAAATAGCATATATCTTGCCATTATTTAGTTCTCCCCATTTTTCTGGTTGAGTGGTATCTAATGGAGTCAGTAGGCAATTCACTGGCCTTAATAATTGATAGTAACTTGGTTTAATAATAGGTAATAGTTTTCTCTAGTGGTACAAAAAAATCTGACCACAAAATGGGACATATTTTGAATTAACAATTCAAATAAAGTTATCAAAATTAATATTATCTTTAAATTATTATATTAAGAGGCTATAATATCATTTCAACAATGATTCCATGTTTCAAAACACTGTGGGATCACCGCAAGTGAAACTGCTTCCATGGAAGCAGGGATTAAAGAAGACTGGCAGGAGGAAATCCAGTGAACCCAGTCCTACCTGAACCTGTGAGGAAGTGACCCAGGGTCCACCAGGCAGATGGCTCTCATAAGGGAAATTTAGCAGTTGGAGAGTGGGAGCAGCTGGCTCCAACTAACTTGGCCACAGGAACAGACATGTAAAAGAAACACTTAGGCACATAATAGACTTTCTGCCAATTAGCTGCTTCTGAATGTTGCTTCCTTCACACTCTCCATCAGGATAAAATGGACATGCGATCTGCCAAAATAAAACCACGGCAAACAAAAACTATTCCTTCACCCATCAGCTGGGTCTGAAGTATTCAAGAGCTTATCCACATAATCTTTCACAAAACTCACCTCAATTCCTATTAGTTGGAAAACGTAGAAATCTTCTTCCCATAAGAATGGGGAAATAGATAAAAAGCTCCAGTCATATAAAAAATATTCAGTAGTTGAAAAGGATAAAGTGATAGAGATAAAAACAGAGACAGAGCCAAGGGCAGACAAAAATGGAGACACACAAGCTTATGTGTGTGTACATACATTGTTACAGATACACACATATATTTATATATAAATAACTTCAGGTTTCTCTAAGTAAACAGATTTATATTAAAAATTATCTCTCTCTCAATTATGTCAAGAAATTCAGAAAAATACTCAGTCTAAGAAATGTAAACAGCATTTGATTAGCAAATTTTACTTTCGTATTTAAAAATTACATGACTGTAGTTATTAAAATTACAGTGAAGAAAGATGACAGGGAATTGCAAATTTCAGAAGACAGAATTAGAAGACAAACATTTTTCCCATTAATTCAGAGGAGTTGCAGATAATGAGAAAACAAGCAAAAGAAAAAGTGTAAATGACACGTCAGGTGAGGGGGATACGTAAAACAGGTAAGAACAGAGTAAGTGGGAGAAAGCAACAACCAGGGAAATGACAGAACAAAAGGTCCTTGAGTTGAAGGAAGGACTGATTCTTTAGATCACAGGGTTTACTTATTCCAAGTTGGCGGCAAATTAATAAAATACCCATTCATAAGGACTCCAGATGTTTCCTCTATTTATTTCATGTATAAGGAAAATTATGAGGAGTTAGGGAGAGAAAATCAAGTCCTACTTGATAAAGAAAAAAGCTCTTATTGACACCAAAATTTCCTCCTCAACACAAAATGACAAAAGGTGAAATCTATAACATTTTGAGAATAAAGATTATAATCCAAGATTTCTATACTTAGGTAAGCCACTTATGTATGATGACAGAAAAAAAGACTTTCTCAGACACACAATCATTTTCTTAGTAGTCCCTAAACATACATTTCCCTTAAAAGGGAGGAGGACATCTCAAAAACTTTAGTTAACAATTAAAAATAAAATGACCTTAAGTGAAAAAAGGATTGGGAAAAAATGGTAGAAGTAAAAGAGAAAGAGAAAGAGAAAAAATCCAACCAATTAATAATTAAGCAAGTTTAAATTTAATGTCTTTTTGTTTTTACCAAAATATCACAAAGATCTTCACACAGGTATGTCATAATTATAACATGGATTCCAAGAGTTATTGACTCTGAAATGCATCCTGATTTTAAAGATGATACAAGTGAGAAAGAAATACATCCCCAAAGTTATTAAATAATGTCATTAATTTCAAGATAATTGAGATAATACATAATATAGAAAATTAATTTCAAAAGAGAAGGAACTATTTTTAAAACAAGATATAGAATTTCTCGATATTATTTTTTAAAAGCCAGAAGGATTGGAGAGACGTTTAAGAAATATAAAAAGTACATATGTTTCTTATTTAAAAGGATGAATCAACATGGTAGAAAAACCTAGATGACCTTGGGTATGGTGGTGACTTTTTATACACAACACCAAGGACATGATCCATAAATAAATAATTGATAAGCTGGACTTCATTAAAATTAAAAACTTTTGCTCTGTGAAAGATGCTGTAGAGAATGAATAGACAAGCCACAGAGTAACAAAAAATAATTTGCAAAAGACACATCTGATAAAGACACCTGAGATATACAAAGAACTCTTAAAACTCAACAAGAAAACAAACAACAGGATTTTTAAAAATGGGTAAAAGATTTTAACAGATATCTTATTAAAGAAGACATACATATAGCAAGTAAACATATGGAAATTGCTCCATATAATATGCCATCAAAAATGCAAATAAAAACAATAATTAGACAACTATTAGACTGATCAAAATTCAAAATACAGGCAATACCAAATGCCGGTGAGGCTGTGGAACAACAGAAATCCCCAGGTGGAAATGCAAAATGTTATAGCCATTCCATTTTGGAAGACAGTTTGGTGGTTTCTTATAAAACTGAACATATCTGTACCATGAGTTTCAGTCATTGTGCTGCTTTATATTTACTCAAAGGAGATGAAAACCTGTGTCCACATAAAAAGCTTCACATGACCTGGCTGGTGTAGCTCAGTGGATTGAGCGCGGGCTGGGAACCAAAGTGTCCCAGGTTCGATTCCCAGCCTGGGTACATTCCTGGGTTGCAGGCCATAACACCCAGCAACCGCACATTGATGTTTCTCTCCCTCTCTCTCTCTCTCTCTCTCTCTCTCTCCCCCTCCCTCCTTTCCCTCCCTAAAAATAAATAAATAAAATCTTTAAAAATAAAAAAAAAGGTTGCATAAGTTTAAAAAAAAAAAAAAAGCTTCACATGGATGTTTGTAGGAACTTTAGTCATAATTGCCCAAGTGTGGAAGCAAACAAGATGCTCTTCAGTAGGTGAATGTGTAAACTGTGGTACATTCAAATAATGAAATGTTATTAGGTGCTATATAAAAAAAGAACTACCAAACCATTAAAAGATCTGGAGGGAACTTAAACCTCAAATGCATATTACTAAATGAAATAAGCCAATCTGAAAAGGCTACATACTGTAATTCCAACTAGATGACATTCTGGAGGAGGAAAACTGTGTAGAAACAGTGGTTGCCAGGGCTTGGAGGTGGGGGATGGGGTCCATAGGTGAAACACAGTGAGCACTGAAAGTATTTCTTAAAATACTATAATCATAGCAGCACAATTTACAATAGCTAGGTGCTGGAAGCAACCTAGATGCCCATCAGTAAATGAATGGATCAAAAAACTATGGTACATTTACACAATGGAATTCTATGAAGCAGAAAGAAAGAAGGAGCTCCTACCCTTTGCAACAGCATGGATGGAGCTGGAAAGCATTATGCTAAGTGAAACAAGCCAGGCAGTGAAAGACAAATACCACATGATATCACCTTTAACAGGAATCTAAACAACAAAACAAAAAAAAACTAGCAAAATATAACCAAAGACACTGAAATAGGGGATAGTCTGACAGTGACCAGAGGGAAGAGAAGAGGGAATTTCAGGCGGGAATGGGTAGGGTTTACAGGAACAAATTTGGAGGACACATGGACAAAAACTAGGGGTGGGGGGTAATGGGGGGGAAGGGGGGAGGGTTGGGTGGGTGGGCTGGAATGGGAGTAGGGGGAAGAAAAATGTACTTGAACAATGATTAAAATTAAAAAAATACTATAATGATGAATACATTATAAATTATATTCTATAGAATTATATACATTCTATACATTGCCCAAATATATAGAATGTATAACACTAAGAATGAACCTTAATGGGCTCAGTTTTATTTCTATTTGCTAACAAGGAAAAAGCTGAAAGGGAAATAAAAAGATAAATCCAATTTACAATGGTAGCATCATAAAGAATAAAATACATAGTGATATACCTAATCAAGGAAATGAAAAAGTTGCACAGTGAAAACTATAAAACAATGCTGAGGGAATTTAAAGATACAAATAAAATAAAAATGTATTATTCCATACTACCCAAAGCAATCAACATATTCAATGCAATCTCTACCTAAATCCTACTGACATTTTTGCAGAAATAGAAAAACCATCCTAAAATGTACATGGAATCTCAAAGGATCCCCAAGAGCCAAGCCTGAGAAAGCAGAACTAAGTTGGAGATGTCATGCTTCTGACTTCAAAACATATTTTCAGTAATCAAAACAGTATGTTACTAGCATAAAGCTGTACATGTAAACTAATGAAACAGAAAGGAGATCTCAGAAATAAACCCCTACATATATTGTCAAAGGCAGCAAGACTACACAATGGGAAAAAGATAGTCTCTTTAACAAAAGATGTTGAGAAAATTAGATATCCACATGTTAAAGAATGAAGTTGGATCTTATTGCACAATATAGAAGGGGGACCCAAAACAAAAAAAACGTCACTGGGGGTGAGATCAGGTGAATAGGAAGGGTGGGGAAACAGGGGTCATGCCATTTTTGGTCAAAAGCTGCTGAACATTCAGCACAGTGTGGGCAGGTGCACTTATAAATCACCCATCATGAAATGGGCAAGTGCATTGAAAGTCTTCAAAAAAAAATTCACTGAAGCTGAATGCAGCCTCTTATAGCAATGCCAGCTAGTACACTGGTACAGATGGGTTCCTGGAGCACCCCCCTAGTGGGGGAAGCCTGTACTATGAGGCACCCACCCCCGAGAAGATAACTCTGTATTTTGTTGGTTCCCCCCATACAAAATAAACTCAAAATGGATTAAAGATCTAAACATAGAGCTGAAACTATAAACTCCTAAAAAGAAACAGAGAAAAAACCTTCATGACCTTGGACTTAGCAATAATTTCTTGGCATAATACCAAAAACACAGGCAAAAAAAAAAAAAAAAGGAAAACATAGACAAATAAGACTACATCAAACTTAAAAACCTCTGTGCAGCACGCGCTCACCAGTGTGGCTCAGCTGGTTGGGCATCGGCCGCAAAGTGAACGAAATCTGGTTCAATTCCTGGTCGAGGCACATGCCTCAGTTATGGGTTTGGCCCTAGTCAGGGCACATATGAGAAACAGCCAGTCGACATTTCTCTTTCTCCCTCTCTTCTTCTTTCTCTAGGACAAATTAATTAATTAATTAATTAATTTTTAAGTTTCTTCACAGCAGCAGAAGCAATAAACAGAGTATAAAGGCATGGGAGAAAATATTACAAACTATATATCTGGTAAGAACTTAATCTCCAGAATACATAAATAATTCCTACAACTCAATGACCAAAAAAAAAATGAATAAAACACTTGAATAGACATTTCTTCAAAAGAAGATAAACAAATGAATATGAAAGATGTTCAATATCACTAATCATCAGGGAAATGTAAATGAAACTAAATGAGATAGCACCTCACATCCATTAGGATGGCTACTATCAAGAAAAAGAAAAACACACAGTAAATAAAAACTGCTGGTGAGGATGTGGAGAAGTCGGGACACCTATGACTGTTGGTGGATAAAATGGTGCCACTACTATGGGAAACATTATGGAGATAGGGCGATTCATCAAAAAATTAAAAATATAATTCTATTATTCAGCAATCCCACTCCTTAGTATAGATCCCAAAGAAATGGAAATGGGTTTTTTAATAGATATTTGCACACCCACGTCCATTTCAGCAATATTCACTATAGCTAAGAGGTGCAAGCAACCTAAATGCCCATCAACAAATGAATTAACAAAGAACATATGACATACATGTACAATGGCATAACATTCAGTCTCTAAAAAGGTTGGAGTTGTGTTATACACGAAGACATGGAAGAATCCAGAGAATATGGCAGTAAGTGGAAGAAGCCAATCACAAAAAGAAAAGTACTACATGGTCCCACCTGTAAGAAGTATCCAAAGGAGTCAGACTTATAGAAGCAGAAGGTAAAATTTGGTTATCAAGGGTTGGGGGAGAGGGCATGGGGAGTTATTGTTCAGCGGGTCTGGGGTTTTAGGTTTGCAAAATGAAAAAGTTCTGGAGAGCCACTTCACAGCAATGTGGATATAGTGGACACTACGGTATGCTACGTTTAAAAATGGTTAAGTTGGTCAATTTATGTTATGTGTTTTTATCAAAATAAGAATGTACTATCTAAACAGCTTTAAAAGGAGTCTAAATAGAAGGAAGCAGCTATTTAAATAGGAAAAAACTGATAAAATTGAAAACAAAAAAGAAATCTTAACCAGTAGATCTAAAATCTGAGTCATTATAAAACCTAGTAAAGTAAAAAAGCAAAAACTGTATAACAAATTTAATCAGGAAATAGGAGAAAATAATAGAAATGAGAAAGGGACCAAAACAACAAATAAAGATAATTTGATTTGTTTTATTATGAGAAGATCCTGTTTTCTACTGTGGCCTCTTGGGTCTTCAGTGTGAAATGTAAATGATGGCATGTGCCCACACACTGCATCGTTAAATTACTAGGCTGTGTCTGTGTATGTATAGTGTCTGATCATTATTATACAACTTGGGCACATTGCAGGTACATGATGTTTATGTCATGGTAGGAAATTTTACCTAGAATCTGAATGTGTGACCTCAATTATTTGCTTTTCCCAGAGTCATTCTACAATAACATAAGTTAATCATACTGAAGTGGGTGATGTGTTTGGCACACAAGATTTGCAGAAAGACCCCACTTAGGGCTTTCTATCACCCAGCAGGATCTTATGCCACATAGGATGACCATAACCATTCTCATGAATTGCTGGAGGGAATGCAAAATAAGTACAGCTGAATGAAGAAAAGAAAATTACCTACAATTTATTTTTTCACTCAACTGTCTCACTTTGTGAAATTTAACCAAAAGCTATACTAGCAAAAATAGGAAAAGACATACACAGTTACTTATTATTTTGCTATTTATAACAAAAATAGGTAAGAAATCATTCAAATATTTCTCAATAAAGGACTGATTGAATCTGTAGTATATCCGTAGGATGTGCAGTCATAATGAGTGGGTGATGCCTACACATACCATTACAGAGTGATCTCTGATACACTCTAGATGGAGAAAAGTACAAACCTATATTTATTGGCATGAAAATATGTCTTTAGGAATTAATGAATGAGGAAATAATTCAGAAAAATTTATTTAGCAAGACCCATTTTTTAATTTCTAGAATCTCCCATTGATCTTCAATTATCACTTCTCCAGTGAACCTTACCATCTTTTATACACTTTCTCCATCATTCTATTTTCTTGAATATGTTAATTATGATTATTTTAAAGTGCTTTTCAGTTAACTCCAATATCTAGATTTTCTATGAATCTGTTCCTACTGTCCACATTTTGTTCTTGAGTTGGTCATGCTTTCCTGTTTTTTGGTATGTCTAGTCATTTTTTCTGAATACTGTATATTGTATATTTAAAATTACAGAGCCTTCATGTGATGCTATTCTATCTCCCTAAACAGAATGTTCAGTCTTTCTCCATCAGACCAATAGAGTCGTGGCTGGCTACCTTAACCTAGTCAGGGACTGTGCTGCGTTGAGGTTGAGATGGAGCCATGGGAATGCGCCTACTTTGGTTAGACTTGGTCTCAACGTTTAGTATGTGTTCTAAAGGAAACAGGACCCATATACTTGAAAAGCCTCCCGAACTATAAGTCTATGCCCCTTAACTGGTAATATGCTTCAGGCCCAGCAAGTCCACACAAAAAGCTCCACTCCCCAGAAGTAGTTCTTTGTAGGTAAGAAGTTCACATTTTCAGCTTCTTCTTTATTCCCCAAATTAGCAAATGCCAGAGAATAAAAGCTACAAAGGTTGGCTCATCTCCTAGAGGTTTCCCCTTCTCTGAAGATTTTGGTCTTTCAGTTCAAACTGTCTAAATTGTTCTCCTCTGTCTTCTGAGGTGACAGAGGAGACTATATTTTATGGTGACTATATTTTATGTATGGGCCAGAGTTACTCTTCCCTGGTCTGCCTCTAGCTCCTTCATACCACATGGAAGTGGAACAGTATGACCAAGTATATAAAAGCACATATTTGTATGTTTGAATATTAACAAAAAAAATGCTGATGATACTAATAGAAAACAAAGCAGAATTCAAGACAAGGAGCCAATCAAGGAAATGTCCTCTAGTGATAAAAAGTACAATTCAAAATAAGTGGAATAAATATTATGCACTAAATAACATAATACCTAAATATGTAAACCAAAATTTAAAGAATATTTAGCAAAATTGCAATCATATTGGGAGATATTTACCCATATCACTGTTTTTGGTAGACTGGGGAAATAAGAAATAAGGGTGCAAAGTAGGACTCTAGTAAGTCATATGCTTACCATGTCCTTCAGAGAAGATGCACCCTCTTTTCCAACACCCAGAAACATATGCCAATGTGGGGGCACAAAACTAATTTTCCTCCCACCCTTCTAAATTTTTTCTAGCTGGGCTAAAAATCAAATTAACATGGAACAGATTAACAGGAAAAAATGTCCTAATTTATTATGAATGTACAGCGGGGGTGTCACAGGAATGGGAGATCCAAGGATGCTTTGGGCAGTTGAGGTTTATACGCCATTCTGGACAAAGAGCAGGAGGCAGTTGTCTGGCATCTCAAAGCAAAAGCAGGCAATTCATGGGTATATGAGGAAAAGCACATGTGTGGTTGACAAAATCATGTGGGTCAACCAGGAACCATGGGACAGAGAGAGGGTTCCAATAAACAGTCTTTGCTAGATTTCTCCTTGTGGACCACATTTAGTTTATATTATAATGATAAGGTGATACTCTGTTTTTTTAAGCAGGTTTTTCTATCTGAATTTCTTTAGGCAGGTAAGGGAGAATGTCAAAGTTTCTTTCTGAGTCTTTTGTTTCCTAATCAGCTTAAAATCAGTATTCTGAAAGGTGTATTTTGGAGTGCAAACTTTGCCCCCCCCCCCATCAACATTGTTGAATACCAGGCCATAGAGAAACCTTAATAAATGTCCCAAAGCAGGGACTGTGGCTGTCATTCTCTCTGATCACAATGAAATCATCTGACAAATTAAGAGTAAGAAACTAAACAAAAACTCATGGAACTGCTTAACATTTTTGAAAGCTCCCTGGATGTTGTCAGAATGAGTCTAGTTTTGTAAAATGATAAGCTAATGATAATACTCAAGAAAATATTGAAGAATACTGAGAGAAAATTTCCCAACCATATATTAAAATACTAAAAAGCAAAAACAAAGCAATGTTATGTTCTTGTAGGAATAAGCAGAAATAGCAATTAAACAAATATAAAAACTAGAGTTTATTGTGTGCTACAGGTACTTCATTAGTTTATTAGTTTCCCAGGGCTTCTGGGAAGCCCAGATAACAAATCACAAATTCACAAACAAGGTGGCTAAAAAATGGGAAATTTATTGTCTCATTGTTCTGGAGATCATAAATATTGAGCAGGGCCATGCTCTCCCAAAAGGCAGTAGGAGGATGCTCCCTGCCTCTTCCTAGCTTCTGGTGGTTTGGGGCCATCCTTGGTGTTCACTGGCTTGTGAAGGCATCACTCACTCCCATCTCTGCCCCCAGAGCGGCACGGCATTCTCCCTGTGTGCTGTGTCCCAATTCCCTCTCCGTATAAGGACACTGTTCATTAGATTAGGGTCCACCCTACTCCAGTGTGACCTCTTCTTCAATTGATTACATCTACTAAGGACCTTACTTCAAAAAAGGTCACATTCACAGGTTCTGGTTGGACATAAAGTTTGGGAGGACACAATTCAACCATGACACATAGTCAATATACTTCTTTAATGCAATTGAAGAAAGCGATTCTAGTTAACTTGAGAAAGACATCGACATTTTACCGTAAGGCTACCCTTCTGACACTCAAAAGCAGTGACTGGAACTAAGTGACTCTTACTTTATCTTCAACCTCCAGCCCCCACAACATGGCCTCACACCACTCCCTTTCTCTGTACATCTGCTTTTTCTCTGCCTTCTCCTTTTTTCTCTACAGACCTCCTTCTCCATGCACAAAGGCATCCTCAGTTCCTATTTAGATGTTCTCAGTTCCAGGTGCACACAGGAACCACCTAACTGTCAGTCCCAATTCCAAAGTCCCTGGAGGAATATGATTGGCCCAGGCCAACAGAATGCATTGGTTCACCTATGTAGCTCGGGAGGCTCTTTTTAGAGAAGTGTGATCACCATGAGCTGGGAAGTTTCTTCCCAAAATCTTTTCTATAGGTAACACCTGAAACCAACAAAGAAAGAATAACTAATTCAATATACTTGGGAGGAGGAAATTTTTGGGGGGGTAGGGGAGGTACTTAGATAAATATTTTAATTTTCTTAAAGATTTTTTATTTTTTCTAAAGAATTTTTAAAATTTTATTTTATTTTTAGAGGGGGAAGGAAGGGAGATAGAGAGAGGGAGAAACATCAGTGTGTGGTTGCTGAAGGTCATGGCCTGAAACCCAGGCATGTACCCTGACTGGGAATCGAACCTGCGGCACTTTGGTTTGCAGCCTGCGCTCAATCCACTGAGCTATGCCAGCCAGGGCAAGGGAGGAGGAAATTTAAAAGGAACATAATAAAGCCTTGTCATACATTACAAATCATAGGGAAATTTAAAAATATTTTAAATGCAGGAAAAAAGAATATATTATTCATATTTTATATAATATTTTGGATTATTCCTCAAGTATGACTAATATATTAGTTACATATTGTCTTTAAATGTTAATTACAGATTTGTATTACTCCAAGGAAAGAGTGAAGATAGGGAATATATGAAATGAAGTCATTTGAACCAAGCTGCTATAATTATTATTAACATGATGAAGGTTCAACACAGGGAAAAACTCTGTTCTTGTTCTAACTAGCTTTTTCCAGACCTGCGACAATGCCTGGATTGGCATTGGCATACAACCTGGATCCCCAGGTAACTCTCTAATTATCCCCTAGAGAACTCATATATCCAGGCCACCTGACTACTTCCTGAAGAACTCACATATACATCCACCTGACATCCATAACCCAGACTACCACACAGGACCCAAACCCCTGGTACCCATCTCCCAGACCATCTGTCATGCACCATCTTACCTGCCTGACATCTGACTGATAACTGTCCTTGACCAATCCTAGGGCTAGGGATGCAGGGATAATAATTCTTAAGAATGTACTTTCTATACAATAAAAACTTTTAATTATTTTTTCTTCATTGGAACACTTCTGGGGTTTTGCCTAGCTGTGCTCCCAGTGTACAAACTACGAGACCCTTGAGTAAATCTCTTTCACTTATTTTCTAGCAAAGATAATGGACACTTTTGGAGTTTGTTCAACAACTCTAGAGTAATTCTTCAAGCATGAGAGCAATATATTAGTTACATATGATTTTTAAATGTTAGTTACCGATACTTTGGGCTCAAAGAGTGAAAATTTACCACAAATAAGAATTTTTTTAATGTTCAATGTTCAATTATTTAAAAGATTTTCAAATACTATTTGAAGTAATATCTGTATCACTGGAATTTAATTAATTGTTTACAAGATTAGCTGGCAAGAAGAGGCAATTACTGAAATGTATAAATATCACTAAAGCTATTTTAAAAATTAATTACAGAATAGTTTGCACAAACCTCACTGTTTCCTATTTATGGAAACTATTGTTTCTCTGTATCAGTGTTTGCTTCTTCAATGTATAGTGTTATTTTAGGTAACTGGCCCCATCAAATGACTTTACAGTGTTAAAAATTTTGCTTCTTCATTTAAATGAGACTGTTCCAGAAATACCTAAACTTCCACTTGATGGAAAAGCTAATACATACCCTATTATAATAAAACCATTTAGAATTGTTAAGGTAGAACAGAATTCTTGCTAATTTCATTTCTCATTAAATAAGGGTATCTTGAAAATATTTTTGGATTACCTTTTATTATTGAAATATCTCTTAAATACATTACTCCACCTTCCTAACTTACTAGTCAAGTAAAAATGGACATACTTATTATGTATTTTTTATCATTTAGGACAACATGGGGCACATGGTAAGCATTCAAGAGTTATGCTTAAATGAATAAGTGAATGGATTAATTTTCCAACATTTATTGTAATTTGCATTGACTAGTGTTTTAAATAAGGATATGAAACAGAACAATGTGAAATGAATCTGTCTAGACTTTAGTACACTTCTTTAAACCTTATATTTTTAAATAAATATTTTATCTGAGCATAATTTCTTACTTTTTCTCTTTCTCCTACAAGTTGAGAACAGAGAACTCCAGTTAAAGTGAAATGTTAGTTTTTCTCATTTCCATTAATTAATGCTTTATAAGTTTATATTATTTAACTAATTTTCATACATTCAAGTCTGAACCAATTAAATAAGCCCAGTAGAGAACATTTTTTTCTTTAACTTGAAGTGTCTGAAATAACAGATGTGAAAGTTCGCAATAAACTGTAATAATGGCATAACACAAAAAAGATATTATTCAAAATATTGTTAATAATAATACTTAACCTTTACTGGGTATTTAATAAGTTCCAGGTATTAAGTTAAGTACTTTATATACATTATCCTATTTAAGCCTTAATACCACCCTCTGAGATAATACTATCATTATCACCATAAGAAACTTGGGGATTAGAGTCTCTGAATCATGGAGGCAAGGCTGTAGGAAATGAATGGCCAGTTTATTTATGAAGGCCTATTCCTTTGTAACCTCAGTGCTCCACAATTCAATGGAAAAGGCACTAAAAGCCAACCATGGCCTGATCTACATAAATCCCTACACATGACATGATACAGACATTGGCACATCAAACCATAAGACTAAGTGAACTGAAAGCCCATTTTTAAGTCATTAGTCCAAGGTTTCATAGAAAATTTCTGGTGAGTGAAAATGGAAATCCATTTGGGGTTTAATACACTGTGGTGAGTGTGCTTTCAGTTACATAGATTCAAATATCAAAACTAAAAATACGAGAAAGCAGAGGACGTGTAAAACCTTCCCAGCCAACTGCTTCCTGACTGCTGACAGTAGGAGTGAAAGAACTCCTAGTGAAAAAATGAAGTTGGGATACTGAACTCTTGATTTTGTGAAGCAAAATAACATCCCCTTTCTATTGTGATCTATTTGATCCAACAAAGAGGTATGTATTTGCACAAGTCTTCTCAGGGCCAACTGAACCAATCTCACAATCTTGGGAGGGAAAAGGAAAGTAAGGTACTGAGTTTAACTAGCTACTCTATAATCTATGTTGATTTAACATTTGGAAATCTTATTATATTTTGTTATTTCATCCACTTACTACCCTATAATTTTATAACAGGCTGTCATATTCTATTTGCACCCAATAAATTGAAGTTAAATGATTAAATATCTTATACTTAGCAATTAACAAAGGGGTTTGATCTTTTCCAAAATCATTTAGAAACTGCCAGTATAATGATAACACACACTTGACTGCTTTCAAATAGGAATAGTCCCTGAAAGAAAAAGAAGACAGAAAAGAACTTCTGTTTTAAATTAAATGAGAACTATGTGTCTTAGAGCATGTGAACATTAATTTTTAAAAACCTTGACTTCTTTATCAGCTAGCATTACTGGAGCTTCTGACTGGTATTAAAAAGAAAAGAGAGAAAAATAACACACGTTTTGGTGCTTTGGAATTAAGAGATTCGTTTGATAGCCTAGGCATGCTGCATTCATTTATTTTTGTCTGCTAAATAGCTAGATAAAACTAAACAGAGTGAACCAGTTGGTAATCTCAACTCCTTAGAGTACCATATATACATAAGTGTATTATATTAGACAAATATTTCTACCTATGCCTATGTGCCTAGTATTGAACAGGTGAAGAAAATGATCATGTTCATTTCCCAGAGAAAGTGGAATTTTAAAAGGCAGGTGGTTGCACTGGAGTGTTTTCTCTAAAGTCCAGGAAAGTGAGCTTTTATCTGGTTTTCTTCAACTGTTGAGGTCCCATCAAGCACTGTGATCACGGTCATCAGAGCTAATGGATTTAAATATTGGGAAGGCATTGTCATTGCAATGGCCTTGAACTTGGTCCAGACATATCTAGTCTCAAATCCTGGATATGTAATTTCACTGTGAGAGAATTTCTGGACCTCTTTGAACCTCAGCTTCATCTCTGTTTTGGAAATTATAACCCTATTCTACAGGGAACAGAGATGTTGGGCAGCATCTCTAATGTTAGGCAGTATTGTAGAGAGGTTAAGTTTCAGTTCTGAAATCTAGCAAAGCTGACTTTGACTCCTGACCCCACTAGCTAATAACTTTGTAATTAGGAGAAAAGTAATTCAACCATTCTGTACATCAGTTTACTCTACTGTAAAATTGAGAAAATTATCCCACCAACCAGGATTTTCTAAGGATTAAGTTAAATTAAATCAGGTTTGTAAAGTATTTTGCATGAAGCCAGGACCTAATGACTTCTCAGAGATAGATTTACAGATTCTTGGTTATAATAATGTTGTATCACTTGTTTTTATCTCTGTGACCTCCTGATATGAAGAGGGTGTCCAGCATGTGTTTGTTGAATGGTCTTTTCATTGATTGATCAAACCTCATGTATGAGATATGAGGCACCATCACTCCTATTCTCAACTACATATTTTCCCATTTATCAGATTGGCAGTTTTCACTTACATCCTGTGTCTACATTTTGATTGATGTGTGGCAGCATTAGATTTGAATGCAGACAAGTAAACTGTCACAACTGGACTTGGGATACTGTCATGCTACCTGACACTGTTAAGATTAGCTTCCTGGAAAAATCCTAAAATGTAGGAAGAAATAAAACAAGAATACTGATATGTAACCAAGATCAGTGGGAAGATGGACAAATTGTTTACCTCTCTGCACCAGGTATCTCATCTAGAATGTGGGAACAACTGATTCTAACCTCCTTTCATTATCTAAATTCCTCATGCCCTTGTTAATGGTCATGAGCTCCACTTACCTCTCCTTCACTTTAGAATTATAGCTTTCTCAACTAGGTCTGCAAAACATCTCAAATTAACTTTTTAGATGGTATGAGGTAGGGGTTAAAGTTAAATTTTTAAAGGTTTATTTATTTATTTTTACAGTGAGGGAAGGGAGGGAGAAAGAGAGGGTGAGAAACATCGATGTGAACAGAAACATGATTCAGTCGCCTCTCACACGTTCCCCGGCCAGAGACTGAACCCAGAACTCAGGCGTGGGCCCTGAGAGAACTGGCAACCTCGTTTTGTGGGGTGATGCCCAACCAACTGAGCCACCCCGGTCAAGGATGAGGTTAATTTTTGTCACTAATGCTTATCCAGTTATTCCTGCACCATTTGTTAAAAGGATCTTCCTTTTATCACTGTGTTGTTTTGGTGCCTTTGTTGAAATTCAAGACTATTTATGTGTCTGTCTATTTCTGGATTCTCTGTTGTATTCCTTTGATATAGTTGTGTCTTCTTATGTCAATGGCATACCATCTTGATTACAGTGGCTTTTATGGCAGGGCTGTCAAACTCAGTTTTACCGGAGGCCACATCAGCCTCGAGGTTGCCTTCAAAAGGCCAAAATAATTTCAGGACTGTATAAATGTAACTACTTCTTAACTGTTAAGGAGTGGAAATTACATTTTGGCCCTTTGAAGGTAATAGCAAGGCTGATGTGGCCCCCAGTGAAAATAAGTTTGACACCCTTGCTTTATGGTAAGTCTTAAAATAGAGTACTATGAGTTTTCTGAAATGTTTCTGTTTAAAGATTGTTCTGGCTAGAATTGCTATATACATTTTAGGATCAACTTTTTATTTTCTACCAAAAACTCTGTTGGAATTTTGGTTTGGATTTCATGAAATCCATAGATCAATTTAGAGAAATAGACCTCTTAAAAAGACAGTCTTCAGATTCAAAACATTCATTTATTTAGGTCTTCTTTTATTTCTCTCAATAGTGTTTTGTTGTTACGAGTAGAGAGGTTTTACATATTTTTATTGTAATTATTTCTAAATGTTTCATGTTTGAATGCTACTTAATTTTATTATCTAATTGTGCCTCTAAAATAAATTCATTTGATTTTGTATATTTTATTGTGAATCCTGCAACTTAGTACATTATCTTATTAATTCTATAGATTTTCTTGTTTAAATTCCTTAGCATTTTCTACATAAACAATCATTTTGCCTACAAGTAAAGATAGTTTTATTTCTTCCTTTTCAACTTCATGGCCTCCAATCCCAAGTTGACTAAAAATGGTAGGAGCACACACCCTTGCCAAGCTCATGGTCTTGGGAAGATACGTTCAATTTTTCACCACTAAGTATGATGTTGGCTGTTTTGTTGTGTTGCATTGTAAATCCTTTCATTAGAGTGATAAAGTTTGTTTTTATTCTAATACTGAGAGTTTTTTTATAAATATATGTTGAATTTTGACAAATAATTGCCCTGCCTCTATTGATATCACCGTATGGTTTTTCTCTACTATTCTGTTAATGTTGTAGATCACACTGGCTGAGTTCTGAGAGCTAGCTCAGTCTTGCATGCTTGGGACGAAGCTACTTAGAAATCCTATAGTATCCTTATCAATTTTTTTCTATTTAATTTGCCAGTATTTTTTCAAGGATTTTCCATCTATGTTTATGAGACTTATTATTATATTGTTTTCATTTATTTTAGTATCTTTGTCGGGTTTTGTTACTGGGGTTATGCTGCCTCAAAAAATAGAGAAGTACTCTTTATTTCACTCTTTCCTAAAAATTTTTATATAAAAACAATATCATCACTTTGTTAAATATTTGATAGAATTTAACACTGAAACCATTTGGGCCTTAGGTACTCTTGTGGGAAGTTTTTAAAATAAATTCAAATTTTAATAGGTATAGAAATATACATCATTTCTATTGATCCCTGTGTGTTGGTCATCTTTGTGCTTTAAGATATTTGTAGATTTCCTCTAAAGTTGTACATAATCCTTTTTTTCCTCATTATATAACTTACTGAGAGAAGCATTTTAAATTCTCCATCTATAACTGGTATTTGTCTTTCTCTTTTAAATGTGATTGCTTTTGCTTCATATATTTTTGATCCTTACTATTAGGTATATACATTTATGATGATTAAGTCTTCATAATAAATTGATCAGTTTATTAATGGTGAAATGTCCTTTTTTATCTCTGATGATATTTTTACTGCAGGACTATTTTGTTCAATATTAATATGGTTACACCAGCTTTCTTCTGCTTACTGTTGCATGGTATATCTTTCTCCATCTTTTTTACATTCAAGTTCTCTGCATTTTTTGTATTAATATTCATCTCTTATCAATATAATGGAGTTGGATCTCACATTTTTTAAATCCAGTTTGATGACCTCTGTCTCTTATTTGGCACTTATATTTACTATAGTCATTGCTATGGTTGGGTGTGAGTCTACCATTTTGTTACTTGTTTTCTATTTGCATATGTCTTTGTTGTGGCTCTTTCTCTGTTGCTAATTTTATAGCTTCTTATTGATTAATTAAATTGATTTTAGTATTCTTTTGAAAATTTCTCTACTGCCTTTTAGCTATATTGCTTTCTTTTGGTTACTCTAAGATTACAAACTGCATCCTAAATGTACCATAGTCTACTTATAGTTAATATTACATCATTTAACGTGAAATATAACCATCTTGCAACAATATAATTCCTTTAAACCCTTTTCATGTGACATCCTTATTTTAGGGAGCCCAGAGTATGCCCCAACCTTAATCCAAAATTGGCATGTCGTAGCAATTCAATTAATGTTTTTCTGTTGGATCGATTTCACAGCTTTATTTGGAAATAACATGTCATTGCTAAGGGTTACTGGACATCAGATTTATGGAAAGGAAGTGCTACAATCATGACAATTAGTTGAGTATGATTTTGTATCAATTTATACTTGCCACAAAGTCCCTTTGTGAATTTTAGAGCGAAAAACATGCTTTTGCAACTAGAAAAATACAAGATAAGGCTGGCTATTTGGAGCTTTTGCAGGAAGTAGGTAAAAAGATTTCTTTCCCTCTTGGGCTTCCTGAAGTATTTTCCATCTTACAATAAATTACACATGTTTCTCTGGCTCCAGGAGGTTAGTTTTCTAAGTTTGTTTTTAACCATAGCAGGGGTTTGCAGACAGCTGCCTCTGGAAACATCTATGGCTTTGCCCCTTCAGTGAACAGCTGAGAACATTAAGACATAGCAGCACTTTCCCAAGAGTTGCATCCAAGCCAAAGGAGATTAGGACAGAATTCAACACATGCACACAAAAAGTAGCACTAGTTAAAAATAGAAATTAATTCACAAGTGGCTAAATTAAGGACCACGGATAATCAAGTCAATGTGGGTTAGGGAGAAAAACTAGAATGTATCATGCTAAAACTGTGGCCTTAAGATTATTATATAATCAAGGCTAAGTCTACATCCTTTGTAGCTCAAGTCTTAATGCTGCCATTTGCTAGCTGTGTGATATTTGTGTTTTACTTAACCTCTCTGAGCTTCAGTTTCCACATTCTTAAAGTGAAGAAAACATTATACCTACCTTAAAATGTCTCTGGGGTTGGGGGAGGTTATATATGATCCTTAGCAAACACTTGTCACAGTGCCTTATGCATGATAAGGCTCAATTAAGTAATAAAATATAAGCCCAAGGAAGGCAGTTAAATACTGATAGATAAGGTCTGTCTCAGGAGAACAGTATTTGTGTTCTTATATTTTTAAGCCAACAGTTGAAGAGCTAGTTTTAAATTCATCAAAATTGAGAACCTCCTCAAACAATATCATTTATTGTAATTCAACTCCATATAAGACAGTATGCTAGATATTATGGGTTACAAGGATGAAGAAGGCATGGTTTTACTTTTCAGCAAGCACTAAATCTAAGAGGGGGAAAAAAGAAAACCATACAGGAAACAAGGGACCAGCATAAGTACCATATGACCACCATCTAAGGACTCTCTAATCTCAGAGGCAGAGTGACTGTGGTGGTTGATGTGATTATTGGAAGGAGGGGTGGTTTGTACTGAGTCTCAAAGAATCAGTAGGGCTTTGGGAGATGGAGGTGACTGGAGATAGTAGACTGAAGGAAAGAATACAAAGAAATAAGACCAGAAACAAAAAATAAAGTGGACTGATTGCATATTCATTCATTCATTCATTCATTCATTCACGTGATAAATATTGGATGTGTGGGGATCAGAAATTGTTGAATTCAGTTGAAATGCAGAATATCTGGGTAGAAGTTGGGAATACATCCTTGAACAGGCAGGTTGGGGTCTGTACATGAAGGGCACGGATACCATGCTATAATCCCAAGTCTAAGCCAGTCAGAGAAAACAGCAGGAATTATGGGAGCTCTGCTTTTAAGATTATTAGCCCATAGCTTAGAGGTTCTTAAGGAAGTACTGGTGAGAGGTGGTAAAAGCCTAGATTTGAGGGTAGCAGTAAGAACAGTTAGGAGGAAAGTTAGCAAGATTGATCACTGGTTAGGGGAAGGCATAAGCCCCAAATAAATTAGGCTTCTCACCTCTATGACCAAGAAAATGAGTTATTATCACGTTTGCAGCTCAGAAAAAAAGCCGATATGAGGGAAGAGATAGAAGGAATGATGATGCTAATGTCCAATGAACATAATGGTTTTGAGGTTTGATTGGGAAACCTGACGAAGACTTAGGATGAGTGAAACCACAGAGGAAGCAGTGAAAGGGACAAGGACAGAAACATGGAGAATACCTACATCTAGGAGTGGGGAAAAGAAATCAGGGGAGAAGTGGTTAGAGACATCAGAAAGGAAGCCTGAAGATCCCAGAGCCACCCAAGTAGAAGAAAGTTTCATGGAGAAGTGGCATCATAGCTTCAGAGAGTTTGAGAATGAAAACTAATGAAAAATAAATATGAAATGTATTTAAGTTACTGGTAAATTTCAAGAAAACAATTTCAAAGAAGAGGAGAGGTCGAAAGGCAGACCGTGAAGAGTCAATAGATGAAGGTGAGATTAAAAAATAGTGCTTGGAAGCAGACTGGTTTTGTGAAATTCAGCAGTATGCCCCGAATCAGGTCACAAGAAAAGCCTACAGCCAGTTTTATCAGCAGCAATGAGGCCTGTAATGCATTAACTGCTTGCTTCCTTTGTGTCTGAGTGCTTTAATTCACACTACCTGATTTCATTCTCACACCTAGCTTGTAAGTCCAGAAGGTCAGATACTAGTTTCCCCATTTATAAATGAAATAAGAGGATCTAAGATATAAAGCAACTTATGCCAGGTCACACAGCTAACAAACAAGGATGCAGGTCTTCTGTCCCCTAGTCCAGCACCATCTCCACTGCTAGAAACCAAAAGGACAGGGACCTCTTGTCAATGTGCCTCATGTTACCTGGCAATGAAAGTATATGGACTACATATAAAGCCCCTATGATATGAAAAGCACACAGCACATCAGAAATAAGGTGTATTTCTCTTTTCTAGCATACTGGAGACATGGGGGTTAACTTGAACTCGAATTTCTCAGTCAGAAGCCTCTGTGCAATGAGGTTGAAATCTGAGGTTATGTTTCTCTCATCTTTTCCTCTTGAGTAGCCAATCAAGGATAGCCATCACTTTCTCAGTGTCTTGATTCGCCTGCTGACTTTTCTACCATTGCACATCCAAGAAGCTGGTAATAAGCCCAACTTCCTGATTCCATCAAAACCCATTTATTTTGGAACAATCTATATTGGAATCTTCACTCTTTCCTTTGAGGTCTGCCAGGCCCTAAAGACACATATTATTGTTGGTGACAATAAAAGTCATTGGATATTCAGAGTCAGGAGGAGTGAGACGCCAGTGGAACTTACCAGGATGCTTTCCTTAAGAAAGGAAACCATTGGACTTTTCCCCCATTAAAGCAAGCTTTCTCAGTTCCCTCCCCTGACTTTCCCTCTCCTCTGTTCTCTAATTCTTAGCCACAATCACTAGTTGATGCACAATTTTAAAAATAGTCAAATGAGCCAAGATGTTCCATGAGTACATAACCTTCCCTTTCATGGATCATCTCAGAGACCAAGTACCTTTAGCTAAAAAAGGACATCATACATGTCTGTAGTTCCTGAGTCATGGGAATTAGATAGGAGTACAACTTCATTTTCCTGAGGTCAGTCCCTTATGCTTCAAGAGCCATGGGTTCACAGCCGCTTGTGAGTTGTGTTTTCATTATGGATCTTAGTACTACTATTCAAATACTGTGTGGGCTCCCATTGCCTTGAACAGTCAAAGTGTGGGCATTTTTAATGGGAGCAGTGATTTGCTAGCCCAGGAGAGCACTTTGTTTATGTGGAAGAAGTAGTTTTGGAGTAAGACTTCTAGACAATGGGGTCCCTTGGCTTCTCTCTTCATCACCTGCCATGCTTCAGAATTCTGAAAGACAGAGATCCTGGAAAAACACAGTACCCTGTTTAAGCATATATCTATTATTTCTGAACATGGATTCTACCCTGGATGCTCACCAGTGCACCTCCCCTGGGAACCACATGTGAATCTACCCCTCTCCTTTTAGAACTTCAACAAAGCCAGCCCTAAAAGGCCTATTCCATAAAATTGTTCCTCTCTATCATTGCCCTTTCCTGCTATTCCTTCACTAATAATTTAGGGGTTAAAATACTGATTTTGCAGAAACCAATATTTACTAAGTATCTACTATGTGTTAGGTCTGAGACTCATGAATAAAAATCATTTAGCCTCACAACAACCTCATGTGGCAAGTGTTATTCCCATTTAACTGGCAGGGAAGCCAACATCAAATAAAATAAAGTAACTCAGCAAAGGTTATATAATTAGTAGTGGAGCAGCCAGAATTCATACTCAAGTAGTGTAGTTGCCAAGCTCTTGCACTTAAACACAGTGCTCTTTCGAAAGGTTGAAGTGTGGGTTTGGGCAGGGATGCTGAGGTTATGCAGTCAGGACACTACCCAAAGGCACTCACAGAGAAGCCTCTAGGGGCTAAAATCCAGCCTGCCCTCTGCCCACTGAGCCATGAGCAACAGCACTACATCTACTCAGAGGAGGTAGCAGCTGCTGAATCAAGGGATCAATTGTATCTGAGATTGGACCCCGTCTCTGTCTTTACTATTAACAAAGAGTACACCTATATAGTGCTTAACACAGTAGCAAATAAGGACTTAGTACATTTAATATTTTTATTGTTATGTGCTAAGATGCACATAATGTAATGGCATTTCTGTCTTTTCCTTTCTTTGCTCCATCAAGAGCAGTGCCATAAGCTACCTAGATGGTCCTGGAATAACAGGCGTTATTCTGAGGTGTTAGTGATACTACTCCCTCCCAAATGTAGAGGGGCATAGCATTGCCCTGGAGACTCCCAGGGTTAATGTCATTAGAAGAATGAAAAGCAGTGACATTGTTAGGGAAAGCAGGCTGTTTCTTTAGCTACTCCTAACTGGCTGAGTCCCTTGGGGGCATTCAGCATAGCTACCCTTAAGAGATGAGGTTGCTAGCTTCATGGTTGTAGAAATGCAATGTGGTGAAATCTTTTCATGTTCTGACCATTGAAAACAAAAATCTGACTCTTAGGAGAGAAAGAAAACTGAAATCTAAATGGATGCAAAGGCTCAGCTACATAGAGTCTTAGGAGATACCTTTAGACAAAATGGAATTGCTGAGAACCAAGAACTGTGACCATGGGAACCTCAGTGAAGCAAGGGGAGCTCTTGAAAAATTAGGCACTGAGAAAGTAGGTTCAACTCTCTCAAAGGAGCATGTATGTGGTTCCTCAGCTTCTAGTACTGCTTACCAGACCACTTAGGACCAGGTGTCAACAGCAACCCCATACAGCAGTAACTGGTAATGATAAGAGCATCCTCTTCCAAGTGGAAGTCTCAATGACTCACATTCTTCCATGCTTCTAGAATCTAGTTTGTGGTTCTTGGAAACTTCAAGAGATGGAGACCTCAAAGAAGGATCTGTAGAACTTTATGCTATTCTGACACATAGGACTCAAACAAGATTTAGTTGAAAATTAAATGTGACCATATTTCCCCCCAGGTTTGGAAAGTGGTTCTTATTGTTAATTGTTAGTGTTACTAGTTATAAGAATGATGATGGTGACAATAACAAACATCTCACTAAGAGACACAGTCCAGATTAACTTCATATTTTCTAATAGGAATGTGATAAAAGAGCAACAAATGGGATGAGAACTGTAACCCCCCTCACACCTCTGTTGGACCCTCCACCAGTGTGGAAGCTGGGAGGGTCCGTGATGAAATACTCCCCATTGAAGAGTGATGAAGGGAGGATGTGTGGTTAATGCACAGAAGAGGAAATTTAGATCTAGGAGTACTTGTTCCTAAAAAAGTACAAATCCAAGCAATTAAGCAATGACTAGTTGACTAACTCTATTTATGTTTGTAAAATTACATTCTTGGATACTGATGAAATTGTTTCTACTCTTATCACTAGGAGAAGTGAATTAATTCTAGTAGGGGTACATGCTTCACAACTTCCTAAATCCTATCAAAAAAGCAACAGCTGACCTCAATGTACCCTCGGCCTGGCACTAGCAGCAGCCAGCTTAGATTCACAGCTTGGCTTTGCCTGGGAATCTCCAAGCCTGGCACAAGTAGCAGCCATCTCAGATTGCTTTATGGCTCACTCAGGGTGGCCCAGGCAAAACACAGGTTGGGGCTGACCTTGGCTTGCGCCATCCAGAAAACCCTAGGGCCAGTGTATCCAGTGGACAGCTACAGACCATATTGGAGCACCACCGCCCTGCCACTGCATGGCTGATCCTCCACAAAGGGCAGAGGTTGGTTGTCAGTGGTCATAGCCAGTTCTTGTAGCTGACTGACCTGGGTAAATCCTTCCTATTGATCTGCCAACAGCAACCAAGACTCAACTACAAGAGGGGGGCATACTCAGCCCAAATGAAGGGTAAACCTCAAGTACCCACCTTGGGTAATAGGGGAGGCTGTGCCACTGGACCCTATAGGACACCTATACATTAGGCAACACTACTAAGACACGGAATCAAAGCAACTCTACTTAATACATAGAAACAAACACAGGGATGCTGCCACAAGGAGACAAAGAAGCATGGCCCAAATGAAAGAATAAATCAAAATTCCTGAAAAAGAGCTCAACAAAACGGAGATAAACAAACTATCAGAGGCAGAGTTCAAAACACTGGTTATAAGGATGCTCAAGGAACTTAAAGAAGAGCTCAACCATATAAAAAAGACCCAATCAGAAACAAAGGATACAGTAATTGAAATAAAGAACAAATTACAGGGAAACAACAGTAGAGTGGATAAAACCAATAATCAAATCAAAGATTTGGAACATAAGGAAACAAAAAGCAACCAATGAGAACAACAAGAATAAAAAAGAATCCAAAAAATGAGGATAGTATAAGCAGCCTCTGGGACAACTTCATGAGGTCCAACATTGACATCATAGAGGTGCCAGAAGGAGAATAGAAAGAGCAAGAAATTGAAAATCTATTTGAAAAAATAATGAAAGAAAACATTAATTTGGTGAAGGAAATAGACATGCAAGTCCAGGAAGCACAGAGAGTCCCAAACAGGAATGATGCAAAGAGGCCCACTATAAGTCACATCATAATTAAAATGCCAAAGGTTAAAGATAAAGAGAGAATCTTAAAAGCAGCAAGAGACAAGAAGTTAGTTACCTACATGGGTGCTCCCAAAAGACTGTCAGCTGATTTGTCAAAAGAAACTTTGCAGGCTAGAAAGGACTGGCAAGAAATATTCAAAGTCCTGAAAAGCAGGGACCTACAGCCAAGATTGCTCTACCCAGCAAAGCTATCATTTAAAAGTGAAGAACAGATAAAGAGCTTCCCAGGCAGGAAAAAAATAAAGGAGTTCTCATTACCAAGCCATTATTATATGAAATGTTAGACTAATTTAAGAAAAAGAAGAAGATCAAAACAATGAACAATAAAATGGCAAAAATATATATCTATCAACATTGACTAAAAACCAAACTAAACAAAAAAGAAGAACAGAGACAGACTCATGCATATGGAGAACATTTTGATGGTTGTCAGAGGGAAGGAGAGTGGGGGAATGAATGAAGAGATAAGCAGATTAAGAAGCACAAATAAGTAGTTACAGAATAGCCATGGGGATGTAAAGAACACTTTAGGAATGGAGTAGCCAAAGAACTTATACACATGACGCATGGACATGAACAATGGTGGGGAATTGCCTGAGGGAGTGGGGGCTGCTGGATGGAAGGGAGCAAAGGGGAAAAAACCAGGACAACTGTAATAGCATAATCAATAAAATGTAATTTAAAAACCAATAAGGTTATATGTATGGCTTTATCCCATAGAAGGCAGCTAGGTTTCTCATAGAAATCAGACTTTTTCTTCTGAACTTCTCCCATAATGGTCTCTATGGACAGGCAGTCAATCTGAGTGAATATCTCAGTGGCATGGTTTCTGCTGTGCATACTGTAGGCACAAATTGAGTTTATAAGATTTAAACTTTCTTCTCAGAATACTTCCCCAGCTATGATTTTTACTGGTTATAATAATGCTATGATACAGGCCAGATGTTCGATGAGGAAGTCCAGGCATGGAGAAGTCATACCATTTTTCAGAGCTTGTGCAGCTGATGGGTTTAATGGGAGCCATGAAATTAGAACCCAGTGCCTCTCAGGTCAGCCCTGCCACCCCATGGCAGCATTTTGTGAGCATTCACAAAGAAGCAAAAGTAAGTAAAGGATGTTTTGTTATGGCAGTCAACCATTTTTTCTAATGAACATAGAGCTACAATACCAACCACAGAAGCATTTGTAAGCATATTATTTTGAGGCCTTACAAATCATTTATTTTATTTATAAAATGAGGTAGAGCAAAAACAAATAAATAGCTGCATTTCTACCATTTCTTAAGTTCTTGTTTTATGTACTGCCATGTGATTTTATATATGTACATACACTCACAATACTTAAAACAACCACATGAGGAAAGTGTTCTTTCTTTTCCCCACATCATACACAAGGAAACCAAGACTGTGGGAAACAAAATAACTTGCTCTGTATGAACATAGCCACTGTGTGTCTGAGTCTTTGCATCCATCATACATGATTCCGCATCCATGCTGGACTGTAGTCGCTCCCTGAGTTTTGGTGCAATTCCTCTTCCCGGTTCTAGGACTCTGTGAGATGCTCTTATTGTTGCCTAAGAACCAACCAAAACATGATGGAAGAACATTGGATTTTTTAGTTAAGTTATATAGTTTCAAAGGACAGAACTATTAGGCAGTGTAAGAAAGAGGTTAAGAAATGTTAGTGCCAGTAAGTGTTGAATCCCAGTGACATCTTAGGACAACTTACTTAGTTCTTCTGAAGTCCAGTATCCTCATTCACAACATGGGAATTATGACCCTACCCTTATAGGACTGCTGCAAAAATGGACTTACTATATATAGTGAGCAGGTTAGCTGTAATAACTAGACTAAAGACCACTGGAGAAAAGTCATGGAAAGGGCAAAGATCACATCACAGAAGGTCTTATGTGCTGTTCTGAGAATGTGAGACTTTATATTTCAGGTAACCGAATAATTAAAGGGAGGGAAAAGGCAGGTCAGATATGCATTTCAAAGAGATCACAGAGAGTGCAAGGAGGTCTGGAGAGGAGACGGGAAAGAGATGAAAAGAGCACAGAGTGGGGACACAGTGGTGGCCAAGTCCAGGGGATTGGTCCTGGAGGCCTGCTTAGAGCCACTGGCTGGGTTCAGAAACTGAATGACGGCACTCTCCTAGCTCTCTCAGAGTGGAAACGTTTATTTTAGATTTATGAATGGAGCGAACTCAGTTTCTCCTGTGAAGAGGCTTGTTTGGTTATGTTTGGTTTTTAAAGTCACCTGGCCACAAAGTATACCACAATGGGAAAAGTGTTCAATATTTCAGGACCTTAGTAAATAGATATCATAATATCAGGGAAGCTTGAGTTTCTAATAATACCACTATTGCCTTTAATCCCCACAGTTATACCCCAGGATGGCAAATCTCTTTATTCAAAATAAACCTCAAAAGAAACCCTGCATTAGCCATCATAGCACAGAACCAAAGTGTCACTCTTCTTTATCTAAGAAGGTACTATATTATATATCAAAAGCAGTGTGTCAACAAGGAGAATAAGTATGTTAAGGATCATTGTTTAGGAAAAAATCAGAGGGGATCAGTAGCTTTATCTTCTGGGCCACACTGAAGCAGGCTCAGAGTGCCTGTGTCTCCAGGCACCAGCTCCGAGGTCATCGCTTGATCGTGGGCTGCCCAGACAGCTCCACAAGGACAGGTGGAATGTTCCCGGGTCCCACAATTTGTATAGAAACTCAATCAATATACGTTAAGTATGTGACTACCCATATCTTTTCTGTCTGTGCTTATTCCAGTTACAGTTAGGAGTGGGGGACACAGAAAGAAATTAAGTTTCATATAAATGGCTGATTTCTAGGATGCAAGTGAAACCCTTTACAACAGTCAAAATTAAGACAAAAGATCGAGTCTGTTCCATGAGTCCTGTATTGCAAACTGAATGCATCAGCCTTGTCCGGGCCCTAATCCTCTCTAACCTCTCTCCTTCTCCAGCTCACTTTCTACCCCAGCTCCCTGACTACACACATGTGTGGGGATACACATGTATTCATTTTCAATACTGTATTCAACCCTCCAGTTCATCTTTGGAGGCAAGGCGAGAGGGGCCACGGCCTCTAAAATTCAACACTTCTAATACTTGGAATAATTCTCTCAAGAGTAATAAGACTGAGCTGTGATATTTTATATAAAATCATCCATCTACACAGCATTCAGATATTATATATATATATGTGTATACACACACACACACACACACACATAATATTCTTCATAGTGCAATCATGAGGAAGAACTTTTAAATCCATAGGTCATCCCAATGCCTAGACAAGCAATAGATTTTGTAAGACAGCTCTGGCAATCTGGTGTCTCCTACTTCAGCACTTACTGACTGTGCTATCTGGTACAAGTTCCCTACCTTGCACTCTGAGGGTCAGTCTCTTCAGCCATAAAATGGGAATAATAGTAGTACCTACATCATAGTCACAGAGTTGGGGTGAGGTTTAATTAACAATTCAAGTAAAGCCCTCAGCACAATTTGGGCACATACTAAACACTAAATAAATGTTAGTTGATATCATTATCTTAATTATTAATATAATTATTTTGGTTGGTCAGAAACAAATGATAATGAAGATAAAGGAAAATGTCATGAAAATTTCTTCAAGATACAAGTTAGTATGATGGGTGCTTCTACCCATATTTGTCAGCATCCCACATGTATTGCTTTGAAATGTGCAGTCCTTTTACCTAGCAGGTAATAGGTAATCACAGCTCTCTCCCTCCTCACTCACCTTCTGAGTGGGTCAAAGCTGAACCAGAACTCTTTGCAGAGGCTTTATTGAGGGAAGGAACGAGGCTGGGCTGGAGGCAGACAATGTGAACCTAAATCCTGTCTCTGCCACCTAGATAATTTCTTTAAGCACTCCAAATTCTCATTTCCTCCACTTTAAAGCAAGGACAAAAATATCCACCTAGGTTTGTTATGATTATTAGATTGAATAAAAGAATAAGTGTAAAAGAGTACCATGGAATAAAACAGAGCAAGTATTTCCTTCCCAAGGTGAGCCCTAAGGATGCACGTCATAAACTCAAAAAATCCTTCCATGATACTCGAAAGACTGACAGGCTCCTATCAGAGCAGAATGAGATCTATAAGGATCTGAACATGTCTATTGCACATGCTGGCTAAGGATGCCCAGGTGAGCATCCTTAGGGCAAGAACCAAGTCAGGTCAATGTGCTAAGCACCATCCCATGTATTTGGCTCCCACCAGCTCTCTCTTCCTTTAAGGCTCTTCTGTGTGGTTCACTTTTTTCATGAAACCCTTTCAGATTTAATAAAGAATGTAGGTATCCTGCCCTTTCCCTTATTATACGGGGATAGGAAAAAGTAGGTTTACAGTTGTTTGTATGGAAAAATATATGCAGGTTATGATTAGTATAATAGCTTTATTAACTCAAAAGAATAAACTGTGCTTCTCATACTCACAACAAACCTGCTTTTGCCCACCCCTTTATGAAGAAACCTCAGTCCCAAGCTAAAACCAGTGAAAGAAAGGTATTCAACAGCAACAAAAAGTTGTGGGTACTTGTTAATATTTTTTATCAGTGTGAGCCATGAAGGTCTTAGGCTATGTTTTAGATATTTATCAATTTAATTATTGCCTGTCTGGTTTTAGAATTCAAAGAATATATTTGGAAATTTTTTAAAATGAGAACAGTGTTCCAAAGAGAAAAATAAAGGTGGGAAATAAAAGAGGTAAGGGCATAAAAAAAGGTAAAACAAAAATCATTAGAAGTAGATCACAAATTTGTTTTCATACTTCTAAGTGGGAAGGAAGAATGATTAGCTGTGAAATTTGCAGTGTGCAATGAAAAGACAAGTATTCTCACGAGGCACAGTTGTCCTTGGTATGGAGACTAAAGACAGGTTTATCCTGAGTCCTTAGAAGGAGGACAGTGTCATGTCTTCCCAATAGTCTCCCTGCATCCCCTCTTGTTAAGTAAATCTGTCCACTCAAAACCAGAATGATATTCCCAACGAGCAGACTTTATGGTATCACTTCCCAGCTTAACATCTTTAGTGTCTTTTTTCCTAAGGGAAATATTTGTCTGAGAAGTGTTACACTTGTAAATGTTTAACAATCAGCTCTTAGAAGGAGGCAAAGGCTGTGACTAGGGCACCTGCCAATTACTGCGGTGTAAATACTCCTACCATGGCTGAATTCAAGCTACCAAAATGACAGCACTGAAAGCAGACTGGGAAGAGATATACAGTAGTATGCTATTGTATAGAATTTCCACCATACATATATAATGAACATAAAGAACCTCAAGACCATAGATAATAGTAAAATGTGGTAATTAGCAAGTGGTGAGTCTTGAGTATTATCTTTTAAAAACATAATTTACTTAGGCATAAGTTTATATGTTTGAATTTTAATGACTGTCTTGAACAATACTTTGCCAAATTCCCGAATACTTATGAATTAAATTCCCTCAAATCCATAACAAGCTGGCTCCAATATACCATTGCCTTTGACACGGCATAAGGTCTGTCCCCAGCTGTCTGCTCCAGGCTCATCTCTGGCCATTTGCTCTCTCACACCTTCTGCTCCAGTCATCCTGAAGAAGGACAAATAATCTCAGCTTGCTCTAGTTCCAGAGCCCTTGTTTATGCAGTCCCCTTTGACTGGGAACCATGGCTAATTCTTACCTTGCAGGTTTTCATTCACACATTTTCCCTGAAAGAAGTCTCCTCTGCCCTTGTACACTGGTGTAGGAGTTTTGTAGTACAAACTTAACCTTGCCCAAACCTGGCCTTTGTTCTTCTCTGGAGGTAATCTTCAAATCCTTAGCATGTCTCGTCCTGAAAGAGTGTCTGTCTATTTGAAGGGCTTGAGGCATACCTGATAGTGTATACTAATGATGTGCTTTATTGTGGAGGTCTTGGGCCACAGAGTGCCAGATTGACTCCTGGAGGGGCTAAAAACTGAGGTCAGCCACAAAGCTGGTCCACCGTATCTATGTAACTGAGTCCCAACAAGAACACTGGACTCCAAGGCTCAGAGGAGCTTCTCACAGCACAAACAACACTCTACAGGTATTATGACACACCACTGCTGGGAAATGCTCACACTGTCCTCTGCTCCATTGCTAGAGGACAACTGGAACCTTTCAATCTGGAACTCTCTGGGCTCTGCCCCTTAGCACTTCCCTTGGCTGATTGTAATCTGTATCTTTCATTGTAACAAGCCATAATTAAGAGTATAACTGCTTTCAGTGTGTTTTGTGAATCCTTCTGGTGGATTACTGAACCTGAGGTGGTCTTAGGAACCCCAGACTTATAATTGGTGTCAGAAGTGATCATATCTTTGAGGGCTCCAAACCTTTGCCATGACACTTTTAGGTGCTTTTATTTACAATGACACACATATCACCTTATGTAGCATTTGCCTGCTTATCTTCTGAGAATAGGGATGGTGTCTTGTTACCGATTGAATCTCTAGAACCCAACCCCTGGCAAAATGTAGCCATTCAAACATTGGTGTAATGAATTTAATGGGTGATATCCTCATACTGATATGAAAACCACACACTTGCTCCCTAGGACTATTTTTATTATAGCATGAATCAATTAAACCGAGAACAATAATGCCTAATAGACCTTCAAAACAACTAATTTCAGAAGCAGCCAAGAAGTATGTTTTTATGTATCTCTTTGATAATTTCACTTGACCTAATAATAATATTTAGACCATAAGGGAATGAAAGATTATTCTCAGGTGAGTGTCTATCAGCATCATTTCCCCCTGACTTTCTAATAAAAATTACACTAAAGAACATGAGAGCTTATTTTCCAGGATATACCATGAGAGCTTATTTTCTGAATGGCAAATAAAAGGTTTGGTCCAGAAGGTAAGCCAACTGATTCCAAGGTAAGATTAACACAGACCTGAGGAAAACACAGGCATCTGACCAGGACAGTTGGTTGAGCAACTATCATAGGTAGGATAGAGACAATCACATTTCTTTTGTTTGTTCCATAATACATGAAAGTCAAAGCAGCTGCAAACTCTACATGGGTCTACCACATACACTGTGACAGGTCAAGTTTCTTAATTCCTCTGAATCATAGCTGACCTGCCTGCAGAATAGGGATAAGAGCAACCACCTTGTTTCACAAACATATTGCAGGGAACAAAGGAAGTAATACATGCAAGAACTTCAGACATACCAAGCACATCTGTTGTTCTTCTACTATTAACATGCTAGAGACATGTCCCACCTGTACACTTACTTTATAGTATTTGACATTGTTAATGAGTCAAAAAGAAAATGCAATAAATCCCCAAGGTCTACCACATAGTCAGTCTAAACTGTGGCATAATGGCAGCAGCTAATTTTTACTGTGTATTTAACATGCACTAGACAGTGGGCAAATCCCTTCATATTATGTCATTTTATCCTCACAACTCTGCAAGGTACATATATTATTGTTTCCATTTTTAGAATTGAGGAAACTGAGACTAGGGAGTATGAGGTGACTTGCCCAATATCACATAGTTGGTAAGTAGAAGAACTGAGACTCCAATTCAGATTTTCTCTCTATAAAACCCAAGCTCTCTCACTGCTATGCAGACCTGCCCCTCTGTGGAAGGACTTGGAGGGGATTGTTGGTATGGTTTTGGTTCCTGTGCAGCTATGATTAGGGCTTTGGTCATAGTTTTCTCCAATATTCACACGAGATCTGGGTAGACTGAAGAGAAATGGAACATGGATACTTTAATGTAGAATGTGTTGCCTGCCACTAACCATAGTAAAAATCGTGACCCTGGTTTCAGAATGAATCCCAAAGTCCAGCTAAGATTGCCCATGGGAAGCTGGAAATTTATGTCTATTTTTATAATCCGCTTGAACAGGGTGCTGAGACAAAATTAATTCATGACAACTTGTTCTCAAACTGTGAATTTTTGGGAACATTTCCAGTATTCATTAGCTCTCAGATTCACACTTCCACCTGTGTTTTGAAAAGCTGTTTTATCAGTTCCCAGAGCAAAAGGCTAAAATATATAGAGAAACTGACTTTGGCTCATTTTCTCTTTAATTTGAAATTTTTAATATCAGTAGACTAAGAAGAGTGGTCAAGAGTCATTTAACTCCCCGATCCCTCTCCTGTTAAATCTTTTGTCTTTTGCATGTCTATTTGTTCTTTATGCTCTGGGTTTCTCTCAAATGGGAATCTTATTTTAACTGACATATATAGAGATTTTTATAATCTCTAATAGCTTTCTTTGCCAATAAATACTAAAACTGACCTTGTTTTAAGACGACTATAGCCTAAAGGTGCCTGAGCTTAGTGCTACAGAAAGACTCTCATTGAATTCTTTATTTTTGGCACAAAAAACTTAGCTAGAGAGAAAATGACTATCGTCTGGACAGTGAAGCCACAGATCTCTTCTCAGGTGGCAGAGTTTAGCACTTTCCAATACAACTGGGTGGCTATGCTCAAGTTCAAAGAAATCTTCGAATTCTCCCCTCCACAATGCTTATCTCATCACCTTTTAGGCCTATTTCTTACTATGACCTATGATAGATAACCTAGCCCAGCTGTATTAGCATCTGAATAAGGCTAGGAATAGAATTTATAGATTTTTTCTTACACAAAAGGAGTAACATTTGCTCCCACCCAGCCTCTCAACCATAGACCCCACTAATGTGTTTGAAATTTCACAACATTGGTAATTTAAAATATCCTATCATTCTCCCATCTGCTAATTCACACTCAAGGAGAAACAAATCAGAACAGATGTTCTCTAGTTCGTTTTCCTGCCTATCTGACATAAAGAGATTTGGCAACAGTGACATCAGCAAGGAACACTGAAAAAAAAAGTTCTTGGTGAGAGAAGGACTTGAAGAGGTAGCGTGATGGAAGGGGAGGACCAGGGCACTGACTCTCGGCGTCTCGTCTGCCCTCAGGGTCCCACCTTTTTGTCTTTGCCTCTACTTCCTAGCTACATTCTTTCTCTTTCAACTGTCTCACACTAACATTTGAGGACCTACACATTTCTCAGCAAAAATTTAACACCCTTTACTAAATATTTTTGACAAAAGAAAGAGAGACAAAGATGTGAATCATCCAGATGATTTTTCTCGAGTATCTGTTTTGTATGCTCAGTACTTAGCAATTAATGTATAGTTCTGTCAGTAGAAACAAACTTGTGAACTACTAAAGACATTTCTAAGGCAAGAGTTAGCTGGCTAGACTGACAAGCAGTTGTATTCTTTATATTTAAAAATGAAGACTTGTCAACTAGGGTTTTTTTTTTAATAGCTCTGATTTGATGAGCAAGGGAATACCTTCAGAGATACATATGAGGAGAACTCATGTTTATATGACTGTAAATTTTCTAAGCAGCAAGGCTCTGAAACATGCTTTTTAAAATTGCCAGACAGAAAAATCTTGGTGTGAGCAATTTACACTTGAAGTGACTGTTCTGTCTTTAGAACACTGGGGAAAGCGAGGTGTTTAATGTATCTTCCAGACAATTACAAAGCAGTCCTTGATCAAAACCCTGTGCTAGGGATATTGACAAACCTGCCCAACTGCAAGAATCTCCTATTGAGAAAATGATCTATGAGATTACCTGCTGGTGGGTTCATGGGTCAGATTGTCAATAGCTAGAGAAGGATCACAGAAATAAACACTTAGTGCTTGCTGTCCTGATGTCTGTATTTATGGTCCTGTTAAAGCAGTTGGTCAATCAAAACCAGTTAAAGCAATTACAATTTCCCCCAGCTACATGCAAGAGAAAGAAACTGGACTCGTTGTGATGAGAAGTCAATATAGCAAGATAATCCAAAATTGCTTTTTATTCACGTGGAGGGAATTTGTTAGCATTATATCTTGTCACTTGTAATTGTCTGATTAGATGAATACAATGAAGATGTATTCATGTAATGAAGTCAAATAGTCAATTAGATTTTATTCTTTTCTTCCCTTCCTATATTGTTTGATACCCCCGACAGAATTTGGAACAGAATGTTCCTTTCCCTTTTGAGATTGGCTCCTTTTTATTTGGCATATATCTACACTTTTATCTATGTTTCCATTGGAGCTGCAATGAATGGGTCCATTTTTTCACGGCTTGACTCTTGCTGTCAAACAGTATAGGTGATGATGTTAGGCGTAAAATTTTCTTGGAGACAACATAAATTACTAATGGAACACAGATTTTGTGCTAAATTCTAATAGCAGACTTCTTTGAAGGCATAAGAGAAAGTATAAATGGCAATGTTTGAAGGACATTGTGATTTCCAAAATGTTGACATAGAGCTTGAATGCAATCTGGAAAAATTAGCGTCAAATTGTAAATGTGAATGGTTAAAAAGAAGGCAGGAATAATGAACCAGCATCTGTTTTGGTCAACTTACTATTCAAATACTTGAATGGGAGTAGTGGTATGTTTCTGATTAAGAGCTCAGGTTCTAGAGTTAGGCAAAACTACCTTTATCCCACTTACAGATTTCATTACCTGAGGAAGTTATTTTACTTCTCTAAGTCTCAGTTATCTTATCTCTTAAATGAAAACACTTATTGAACCTGCCTGATAGAACTGTTATGAGTTTTAAATTATATAATCGCCTACAACGCTCTTGGTACATAGTGTGCCTCGTATAATCACTCAGGAAATGTTAGCTATTGTTAGCTAATGTATAGTCAGCCTAGGGTTATTGATAAAAGACTGATGGATGTTCAATTCAACAAGCATTTATCTAGGGCCTTCTATGTACACAAGGAAATAGATAGATTCAAAGATAAATAACACATCATTCTTGTCCTCAGTTTGGGGGAGTTAACCCTGGTGCTCACCATTATTTTAGAAGGTAGACTGAGGTAAGTGGGATACTATGAGACTTTCTACATAGTGTCTTCTTCAAGGTGCCTACTTCCGTCCTGACCTTTATTCTAATCCATTCTCTAGCTAGGAGTAGAAAGATGTTTGTAAAACCTTTCAGTGTCCTCCTGTTGAACTTAAAATCAAACCCAAACTACTCACAATGGACTACTAGGCCCCACCTACCCTGGCTACTACCCCATTTGCCTTTACCCTGTCTCTCCTTGCCTCTGCATCTTCCCTCCATCTGAGTCTCAGCTGGGATGTTACTTTCTGATGAGCATTTCTTCAAATTCTTCACTACGCCCTGCCACTCTAAACCAATTTCTCTTTGAACAACTCATAGTTTTCCTTTATGAATCTGTGATTTAAAGAAAATCTCTCTTCCTGACCTGACATGATAAATTCCTTGAAGTTGGAGGCCATCACTATTATGAACATCATTATATGTCCACTTCCTTGCACAAAGCTTGGAATGTAGAAGTTGTACAATAAGCATTAAAGAAATGTGTTCATGGGTAATTTTTAAAGAGCTCAAATCATGTTTCTCATACCGATGTAAAATGAAAGCGTGCATTATAATACACGTGCAAATTGAGACAAAACTAGCTTCTCCCATAGTGGGGAGGAAATTTAACTGAAACCTCACCTGACAGAATTTTTTGCATATCAGAGTTTATGTACAAGAGTTATTTTACATTGCCATCAGTTATCTACTACTTAACTGAGTTGTAAAGCAGCTCAAAGGCAGTGGAAACCTAAAAATCAGAGAAATCAGAAGAATTTGCTCTAAAGCCTGCATGAAGTTTTCTACTGTAACACATTTTTTCTCTCCAACAAAGAAAAATAATGGACACACAGCAGGGTACATTTCATTCTTGAGGTAGGTAAGAGACTTCAGGAGTCTTCATAGAGGAGGAATAGTTAAGCTAAGTCTTGAAAATTAGGTAGAATTTCAGTAATTGTAAACCACTTGAGATTTTTGAGCAGAGGTTTAGGAAAAATTTTTTGGTAGCAACAGAGGCTTTCAGGGAAGAATATAGCCTGGGAGACAAGACAAGTAGCTATTATAATGGTCTGTGGGAGAAACTGCTAGAAAAGAAAAAGAGGCATCAAAAGGAAGGAGGTACCCTGAATTATGGTCCTCACACCAGCATTCTGGACTAGTTTACAGATCTCTCCAGGTCTGATGACAGAATAATTTATTTAGCACCTGGCAACGGCAATACAATGGTGAAGACAAAATCAGCACGGGACTTAGATGATGGGGTATTATCTGGATAATAAGAAATTGGCATTGTTCACATCCTATGGAGTTTCCAAACTCTATGACCCTGTGGGTATAGGTGTACTTCCCAGCATCATACTGAAATAAGATCAATCGCCTTGTGTCTATGGTGGGATTCTTTAGTGCCTGAATAGTATAAAGATGAGATTCCACATGACTAACACTACTGATTGTCTTCCAGTACAGGGTCAGCAAACTTTGTGTATAAAGGGCCATGTGGTAAATATTTTAGGTTTTACATGCTGTACTGTTGCGCGTGGGTCACCGGCCAGCAGTGACCACGAAACGCTGTGGATGGCTTGCCGAAAAACACGCGAGAAAAAACACAAACATGCACAGAGACAAACTAGTTTCTGTGGGGAAGAAGGGACGAAATGGCCACCCCCCCTAGTGGGGAGGGCCTCGATTTACCATCCATACATGCTTTTATTGGGCTCATTTTGCATAATAATTCAGGTAAAGTACAGTACTTATCAGGGGGAAGTAAGGAACTATAGAAAACAAGGAACTCTGCTGGTCTATTGAGTGGGGGTCAAAGAGCTGTAAGACTTTGAGGAACCAACTTCCTCCGTGGACCCCTCTCATTCAACTGAGAGCATTCTAAACAAAGAAGGTTTCACAGTAATTTACATGTCCTTTCTTAGGCCTGATCACCCAGGGAATCCGCCCCTTTTCAGCACAGAGCTGCACCACCCTGTCATTGTTTCAGGCTTAGCTCGGGACTAAGGCAATAAGGAGATTTTACCCCAGATGATGAGAACTCAGGCTATGTCAAAGCCGAGGAGCCAGGGTCCATCACCCTCTTTTGCTGCAGCCCCCAAAGTCCTTCTTTTGGGGGGCCTCCCAAAGTGATCGTGCCTGCCTTAGGTCGTTCCCCCCGTGGGGAATCTTACCCGTCTTTGACTAACCGACCAAGCTTTTTGGGGTTCAGTAATGAATAAAGCAGCAGAAGCAGCATTCCTGCCAGGGAGACAAGCCCTTGTCTCCTTGTTGGCCTGCGGTTCCAAGGGCGTTCCCTTAGCCTTAGCCTTAGCCTAGGCGGGGGTTTCAGCTTCTGATACCAGTCAGGGCGGTTCCCAACACTCTACTGTCTCCATTGCAACTACCACACACCATATGCAAAAAAAATGGATGTGCCTGTGCTCCAAAAACATTATTTTCACAACAATCGATGGGCCAGAAATGCCTTTGAGCCATGCTTTGTGAACCCCTTCATTTTATTTTATTTTATATTTTTTTATTTCCTAAAGATTTTATTCATTTATTTTTAGTGATAAAGGAAGGAAGGGAGAAAGAAAGGAAGAGAAAAATCAATCAGTTGCCTCTCATATACCCCCATCAGGAGACCTGGCCCAAAACCCAGGCACATATGCCTTGACCAGGAATCGAACCGGTGCCCAACCCACTGAGCCGTACCATCAGGGCTGTGGAACCCTTTTTAAAGCTGAATGGTTGAGTACCAGTGGGATCTGCAAGGCAATAGAGGCCAGCAATCATTTTATTTACGTCTATCCCAAACAGTGCTTTGCACATACATTTTAGAAAATACGTTGCAAAAGAAACAATTTTTAAAAGGAAATGCCACTGAACTTTCAGAGCAATTTTTAACTGTCTTGCAGTATTCATCACATCCTACTTGGTATTAGAGTTATCTGTGAAAATGTCTTTTTTCTCTAAGAATTTAAACTCCTAGAGGGTAGAGACCATGCCATTTTCAAACTTTGTGTTTTCCTTGATCTACATAAGAATTAAATAAAGAAAATTCCCCAGTTAAGTGAATTTTATGTTATTTTGAATCTCTCTCTTTTACTTTTTGGTATTCATTCATTCATTTATTCATTAGAGTCGTTCCCACCTTTCTCCGCTTCCCTTCCCTCACCCAGCCCCACCCTCTCTTCACCCCAAGGCAACCCCCACATGGTTGTCTGGGTTCCTGGGTTGTGCATTAATGTACTTCAATTAATCCCATCACCATCTTTCATCCACCCCCCTCCTCCTTTCTGACAACTGTCAGTCTGTTCTATATATGTAAGCTTCTGCTACTATCTTGTTCATAGGTTTATTGTGTCTATCAGATTTCACATGTAAGTGAGATCATGTGGTATCTTTCTCTCTCTGCCTGGGTTACTTCACTTAGCATAATTTTCTCTAGGTCCATCCATGCCATTGTAAAATGTAAGCACTTCTTTTTTTTCATGGCCTCAGTAAAACGCAAGGCCTTCCCTTGAGTGCTCACCCATATCTCAGCAGCTTTGTCCAGGAATGAGGTATCTCTCAGAGCAGGATGCTTGCCTGTGATCATTGCTGCCTGCCTATTCCTCACCTCTCTCCCTACTTTGTGGGAGAATCACTCATTCTCTTGAATGAGTGATTATTTACCTTCTTAGGAAATGTCCTCTTAGCAGCTGGCCATGACCCATTAAACATAATTCAATGCAGCATTTAGATTTTCTCCCCAGGGCTGTCCTTTTTGCTTGCATGTCTGAGAGCTTTTGAGGAAGGCACAGTATTTTGTTGTGGGTCATTTTATATGCACCACAGATAATAAACTGTTAATGGAAAGAAATAACAGCTGCATTCAAATTTCCAGTTTGTTTGTTTCTTTTCAATTTTCCTTAAGTGTTCCCTCCTTTGTGAGAACACCAAGCCTTATTTCCCTACCTACTAATAGCTTTTTCATGAAGTGCTTTCCACCCCCCTTTTTTTCTTAGCTTTTAAGCAGTACCAGATGTTGAAAGAAACTTTCTCTGATTGGTGTCCAGAGAAAACAAAAAGCATGTATCACTTCAAGCCTGACCTGCACAAGGGGAAAGTGGACCAAACAAAGGCTGCCAGGATTAAACACACTGCAGATGGTACAAAAGGAAAATTCTAAAGTAGTATTTTTTTTACCCTTCATGCTTCCATGGTTCCTCTTCATACTTGATTAAAGAGTTAATTTCTGTTAAGACGAAAAGATAGAGTAGGAATCAGAAAAGCCACAAGAAGAGGATTTTATTTGAGATGCATCTCCTGGCTTATTACATCATCCCAGACCAGAGTTTACCAAAGGAAGGCCCACATCCATGCTGTGGGGTGTGGAAGGATGTTCTGAGAAAGGAAGGGGGGCAGTCTATGACTGAGTACATTTGCAATGCGTTGGGTTCCACAAGTTAAACAATGGGCTAACGTGTATCATGAATTTCCCAATAGACATATATAATTGGAGACTTTCCCAACTGTCTCTGCTATAATCATAGAATATTTTATAGAACTTTTGCCCCTATGTGGCATATACTTCAGGAAACATCCTGTTAGGAACAACAAATTTGGTGGAAAAACTAGTCACCATGATCTTTGACATCATTAACTCTATGGTATTTCAAAAATGATGTCTGATTGCCTAGTATCAAGTAACGTGGTATGGAAGAGTCTTGAATCCTTGTTGTCTCCCATCTCCAAGGTGTATGCAATCTGGTTGGAAAAATATGGCACATATACCTGAAAAGTTACTCACTGGATCTGTATCAAATCAGTGGTCAGAAAAATAATCTCTATACAATGTTTTTTTTTAACTATGTGAGGTAGAACCATAGGAATTCCCCCAAGGTAGAATAAGGCCACCATAAAGGAGGAATGGTTAAGGAGAAAGTCAACCCAGGAAGGACTAAGTTCCCCAGCCCCAAGTTAGCAATAAGATTGCACCTGAAGTAAGATCCTGCTATGTGCAATGCCCAAACTATTAACCTATACATATCTACTCAATAAATGAAAGGCTGTTGCAGCCATCCTTGTTTGCATTCTGCAAAGCAGATTGGTCTTTCCTATAATCCTATAAGGCAGAAATGGGAACATGGACAACCAGACAGGGCAAGAAGAAAAAGTGGGATGGAGAGTTAGGAGAGAAGTTAGAGAGAGGTCCATAATAAACACGTAAGGAAGGAAACCAGGAGGGAGAAGAGAGTGGGAATGAAAGAGAAAGACTCGCTAGGGCAGCCAGTGGAGGAAAAATGTGAGGGGGTTTTCATGAGGGAAAGGCTCAGGGACAGGGAAAGGCAGAAAAATCTGGAGAGGAGCAAAAGGGTGATGTTAGCGATGCCAATGTGTTTATGTCATTGCAAATGTCTTGAAAAAAACTAAACTCTTTTTAATTACTTTTTAGTGCTAAGCTTTTTTTTTAATGTGTTTCCGCACAGATACTGGATCACATGGGTTCAGAATTCACAGATAAATGTACTATTTGCGTTAGGCTTTTTTACATAGCTTGAGGGCTCCATCATTCCCTCTGAGCATTCTGACATATGTAAGGGTGCCTAGTTGGGAAACTCATTGCTTAGATAATGTTGATAAAAACTGTGAAAGGCTTTTAAAAATCTCATTTAGGGAGCCCAATAAGATTAACAGATTTTATTATTTTACTGAATTTGATAAACAACCTGAAGTGGTTCACTTTTTCTTACTCAGAATCTCCTGTCACCAAACCTTATAACTCTTTTGCTTCTAGTTGCTATAGAAATGGTGCAAGAAATCTTAACTGATTTATGCCAAATTCATTTCTTTCTGACACTGTTGCCTTTAAAAGCAACATTCAGATAGTTTGTGAAAACTGGGTCACTGCACTGTACAGTAATTATAAAATGCTGCGATCTTAACTGAAGGCTATGAACAAGGCTTCTGATTTTATCTTAGTTAGGTTTGATGGGTCCTTTTAAGGTTATTTTTTTTAAATGGCTGTGTAATATAATTCTCAAATTTCTTTCTTTCTTCTTCCCTTTCTTTTTCTTTTCTTTTTTGATGTTCCTATTGGCACTTTTATTCTAACAATTTCTTCCTCAGCTGTTTATAGTTGACTTAAACCAAAGAGGGAACCCTTTATTTCCATCCATGCTACTTTCTGGAACTACTCATCTTGCTGCTCACAACCATTTCATTGTGGATTGTCTTAAGGGATACGAATTAATAGAGAAAGAATTCATTGCCTTCCGGAATCATCTCCTATTCTGAATTTATGGCCCTTAGGTGGCCCAGGGCATGATTCTGAGGTAATTTTCTCTACATTCTGTGACAAGAATAAAATTATGAGAACCAAGAGTGTTCTTTTCTTGCCATAGTCAGGTGAGGAGGTCAAAATGCCTTCATCCCTCTTCTGACCACAAACAGAATGTTGGCTATCCCCTGTAATTAGAAGCATTCAAGGGGAGTCTGGGGTAACTCAGGTGCGGATGGCCCAGGTCTCATTACCACAGATGAAACGATGATGCCTTTATAAGGGACTATGATATCCTGCTTCCAATTTCCTTTTTGCTCCTTCTAGACTTCACTGTGTCCCTCTGCTGAAGCCACTTTATCATCTTAATAGTGACTATGAGGCCAAATCTGCTGAAAGTATTGTTTTCCACAGAAGAGTATGTCTTAGTTTTGGCTACGTGTTTTTTTTTTTCCCTGCATTTCCACATATAGCAGTCTCTGTAGACACATACTTGACTTCTTAATATAGGGGGCCATTAATTTGAGGATCATTTGTTTTGAACAAATCCTACATCCCCCTTTTTTTCCCTCCAAAGCTGATAAAACTGAGGTCATAAGAATTATGAGGCTGGGAAAAGGGGGGCAGGGGAATCCAACAATCTCTTTGGGGGAAGACCTTGGATTAATCTGAGGTGCACTCAGGCATCTACCCCAGGCTCCTCCTCTTGTTCTCCACAACCGGAAGGGTTAGAAATCACAATGAAGAGTCTTACTGTTTTCTCAGTTCTGCTACTGTCCAACTTAGCACTACCCATATTCCTTGGTCTATACAAAACCCAGCACCCTGCTCTTTTTTCTTCAGTTCTCTTGTTATTTGCTTATAAATGGCTCATTTAGCTGTTCTTCATTTCCAGGAAAGCTTTCTGGGGCCTCATCAAAGCCCTCATCTCTCACTTTTAAGTCTCCCTACAGGTTCCTTTCTTGATTGCTTTTAAAAACCTTTTTCTTTCAGAGAGGCTCTGAACTTGCCACCTCTCTTTTCTAAAACAAGCTCAAATTCATTTTCATATTCAAATTGTTATGATTTAAAGAAAGTGTATTTAGAAGTCTGAACAAGATAAAGGAGCTTTAAAAAAATAACTCTTTGTTATATTTATGTGTTTATTTAAAATGTAACTGCACAAAGTAAAAAGAAGTTCAGAGAGCCCAATGAGAATTTTCCAAACTCCTCATCCACAGCACTGGACTGGAAACTAAAGGGTGAATTCTTCATACACACACACACACACACACACACACCACAGGCATACACATGGATAAACACACATACACATGTAGACACAGTTGACCCTTGAACAATACACTGGTTATGGGCCCCAAACCCCATGAAGTAGAAAATCTGTGTATAACTTTTGACTCCCTCAGAACTTCACTACTAATAGTTTACTGCTGACTGGAAGCCTTACCAATGACATAATGTCAATTAACACATATTTTGTATGTTATAGGTATTATATACTGTATCATTACAATAAAGTAAGCTACAGAAAAAAATGTTATTCAGAAAATCATATGGAAAATATATTTACAGTATTTATGTTTTAAAAATCTCAGTTACACATGGACTTGCACAATTCAGACCCATGTTGTTCAAAGGTCAGTGGTACACAAATACACTCAAGTACACACATATACATATATACAAATACACAATAAACACACAGGTCTGAATGTCTAATCATAATCTTTGAAAAAAAACCCACCATCAAACCAATTCTTTTCTCTTTTTGTTCTATTTTTTCCATTACCATTTATTCCTCTTCTACCTCCCCACCTCTTCTCCCCACAGTCACCATACTGTTGTCTGTGTCAATGAATTCTATTTTTTTTTTTTTTGGTTTTTGCTCAATCCCTTCACCCCATCAAACCCTCCTCCCCAAGAGCTGTCAACCTCTTTTCTAAGAGGCTGTCTCTATTTTGCTTGTTAGTTCAGTTTGTTCATTGGATTCCACAGATGAGTGAAATCATACCAATTCTTATGTTCAAATAAACTTTTCAATTAATTTATGAAAGAAAATATACACAAATATTAAAACTGGCCAACCATCTGTATTTTCTTTTTCTCATGTTTTTAGAAATTTAAATAAATTTTTTAAAACTGGCCTTTCTTCCTTATTCCTATGCCCTTATTTATAAAACCCAGACAGCATAAATCAGTAAAATATGGCTTCTAAAATAACCTTTACCAAAACAATCAGGCTAGTCAAAATAATTTATAAACATGTTAGTAAAAACTGTCAAACCAGTTTTGCAAAGGAAATCAGTATTTTTCATGAGGTAGATTACTCTGATATTTGCCCTGTATCCAAGTTCAGGTTAAATCCCATTGCGAGATATGAGCACAAAGACAGAATCCAGAATCAGTTATTTCATGATCTTACTCTTCCATCCCCAAGACATCTTCCCACAAAAATATTTTTCTTCACTTATATTTTATTCACTGAATTTTTAGAGCTGGTAGAAGTCATATGTTTACAAATTTCACAACATTTTTGGCTAAATAGTCCATTGTATTAGCAACCCTGTAATTGGTTGAGAGGGAGAAATGGGTTGTTTCAGATACTGGTCAAATAAAAGGCTCCCTTTGTTTTACTAATTTGAATCAGAATCCTCAAATTAGAATGTTTAAGAAATGTTGCTTTTTAAATTATCTTTAAATTGAATAAATATTGACTTCAAGATTCTATCCCCTTAACTGGAAAGATATTCAGCCCCAAAAATCAGAATCCTCTCCTCTTTCTCTTTTTCTTCTGGTTCTCCTTCCAAATGCTGACACAGAATTGCATAGGGCTGGGAAAATGGGACCACTAATCTTCCATCCCTGCCTCCACTGGGCACCATCAGCATCCTGTAGCCCAACCCACAGTTTTCTCTGGAAGGCCAGCCACTTTCTGTTCACAGGGTTTTCTACCAAGGCAAGGGAGCTACCCTGCACCATGCAGCCATCCATTGGGGTGTTTTCCTTTCCTTTCCAGCATTTCCACTGTTTTGGTTACCTGTTATTGCATTAACAAAAAAACAAAAACAAAATACTGTCCCAGAAGAGTAGCTTAAAGCAATTAACACTCATTTATCTTGCTCTGGGGGGGTGACTGGGCTCAGCTAGGTGGTTCTTGATTAGAGTCTTTCATGAAGTTAGAATCAGATGGTGACTGGGACTGGCATCATCTTGAAGGCTTCTTGCTTACATAGTTGACATCTGGACTGGGAATGTTCAAAAAGATGGGAGCCAGAACAGCTGGAGCTCCTCAGGCACCTCTCCTCACTGTGGTCTCTATATATGATCTTTCCACATGGCTGCTTCATGATACTCAGGCTTCTTACACAGTTGTGAAGGCTCCCAAAGGGGGTATCACAAAGAAACCAGCAGAAATAGAATGGTTTCTAGCTTCAGAAGTGGAGAGTGTCAAAGGATTTGCAACATGTTTTAAAACCACCAGACCCACAGAACACAAAGCTGGCCTGTTTGTCTGAAGTCCCACTGTTGACTTAACACTTGCCAGTTTAGAGAAATAGCACCTTTCTCCTTTCCTTCCCAAGTGTTATTCTTCTTTTATTCTCATCTGGAACACCTAGCATTATTTCTACAATGGCCTCAGGCCAAAGATGGCAGTTAAGAAAAAAGGGGCCCAAAGATCTAAATATGAACAATGATATAGACACTAGAATAAAGAAAAAATCCCTCACCATAAAAACATCTTGGAAAAATAATAAGTAGCAACTAGCCCTGGAATTCATTTCAGAAGACATCAGGGAGTTGTGGGGACTGGGGAAACCTGTCCAAAGGGACAGCAACTATTCTGCTTCGGACAGTTGTCGTCATGAGGACAAGGGCACTATTTTGCCCACAATGACAATTTTTCTAGAAAAAAATCAGAGATCTCAATTTTTATGTGAAACATCCTGATCGCCAAGTGCTAGTTATTAATTCAAATGCCTTGAAAACATCATTTGAGCCAGACAAAATATGTCACTGGTCACAGTCAGTCTTTCAGATACCAGTTTATAACCTCTATCGAGGATTTCAAAATAAATAGAAAAGTTGATTTCAGACCACTTCTGATTTCTTTTCTTTCAAAATCCCCAAGTCAAGAAAGCACAAAAGAATTTGTCTATACATGAGGAATGAAGAAATCAGAATCTACAAAGAGAAAAATATAAATTGGTACTCTAATAAAGTATCCTGCCACACGGGTGTACACCAGGAGTCAGCAAACCACAACCCACTGGCCAAATCTGGCCTGCTGCCTGATTTTGTAAGTAAAATTTTATTGGAACACAGTCACACTTTTTTATGAATCATCCATGACTTTTCTCATGCTACGATATAGGTGTTGAGTATTTGCAGCACACCAGACTAAATGGCCCATAAAGACCAAAATATTTATCATTTGGCCCTGTACAGAAAAACTTTGTTGACCCCTTCCAGTATCAGTGAAGCTGGAAATTATAGCATTGTAAAATTTAAGGCTCTTAAATATATTTGTTAACTTTGGGGCTACAGTGTGAATATATAGCAGAACCTTGGTTCTCAAACTTAACTGGTTCCAGAGAACTGTTCGAGACGCAATTTGTTTGAAAACCAAATCTCCGTTGTTTGTCACCTGAGAGATGCATAGCTGATCATACAGGTGTCAGCATGAAAGGACTGTTGGGTAGAGAATTGAGACCCAAAGTTTTGTTAACAACCAAGACATTTTTTCTGTGAACAGCTTGGTCAAGAATTAAATTGGTCAAGAACCAAGACATTCAAGAACCAAGGACTGTACCATCTACTTTAAGGAAAAGGCTGTGGTTTCTCTGGATTATTGGTAACTATCGGGTTTTCCTGTTGAGCTTGGTTTTTAGTTAACAGGTATAGTAAACCTTGACTGCTTTTCCTATGACCTGATATTTAAAACCTATAACTCAGCAGCTTTATCCTGGTCAAGAGTAAGAACAAAATACACATCAAGCTATATTTCCCATCCACTTCCATGTCACTTTTATTTAAAATTCAATGACTATTCTCTCTTATGAACAGAAAGCTTAGAATGAGGATATAATTTTCATCTTCAGGTATGTTTAAACAATCTCCTTAAATTTTTTCTAAGAAAAAAATCAGTTGATATTTCTAAGTAAAAAAATATTAACTTCCTTCCTTATACTTTTTTAGTATAACAAAAAGCTTCCCATTACTTACTACAGTACAAATAGTCATTAACCACTGAGTGCTGGTTTTCTCCCAAAATGTACAACTCAGAAAGAAGTTATTTAACTGGTTAGATCTGCAAACACTCTAACTCTTAAACCTAAAGCATCATCATTGCTGTAGTTTTACTTGGATCGTGTGTTTCACCAATTACACACAAAATGAAATAAAACAACTCTGGGACATTTAGTTCAGAACCAAGATAGTGTCACACAATTCTCCTTATTCCTCCCATTATCCACAGTAAAAATCCTAAACATTAAATAGAAAGCAAACATAACTTGATGTTGAAAGGTAGCAAGAAAAAGTTGGACCAGCTAGGAACTTTGAGGCCCAAGGGATGACACTGTTGTGTCAACAGAGGCCAAGTGGTATGCTTACATGTCTACCTCTGCCTGGTGGCAACAGGCAAGAGTCCCCTTCACCTGCCAGCATGGCATCAAGAGGTCGCCAAAAACAGATTTAAATAACATCCAGATTTCTTATCATAACACTGAAGATGTCCAGGATAAAACTGAATATCAGTCATCATACCAAGAACCAAGGAAATCTACACTTGAACAACAAAAGAGAGCAGACAGCTAACACCAACATGATACACAGGTAAAAATGATACCAAAAAATTTTAAAGTAATCATCATAAAATTATTTCTATAAGCCATTACAATCACAACTGAAACAAATAAAAAAAAATAAGAAGTCTCACAAAGGAATAAAACATGTTAAAAAGAACCAAATGAACACTTTAGAACTATATAATAGCCAAAATAGAAAATTTAAAGGATGGGCTCAATAGCACAATGGACAGGTCAAAAGAAAAACATCAGTGACCTTGAAGATAAAACAATAGAAAGGAGCCAAATGAACAATGGAGAGATCATAGACTGAAGAAAAATGAACCAATCCTGAAGGCTCCATAGAACGATAATGAAAGATCTAACATTCATTCATGTCATTGGAACCCTAGGATAGAAGAAAGAGGATGGAGCTAACAAAAAATATTCCTAAATTTGGCAAAATGCATAAATCTACAGATTCAAGAAACTGAGTGATCCTGAAAGAAGATAAACTCAAAGAAATCCATGCCAAGTTCAGAAAAAAAAATAACAAACAAAAAATACTGAAATTAGAAAGAGGGAAAGACAACTTATCTGTATGGTTAAAAAAAAATACACTGGATTTCTCATCAGAAACCATGGAGACCAGAAGGAAGCAACACATTTTTCATGTGCTAAAAGAAAAGACTGTCAACCCTAAATTCTATACTCAGCAAAATTATCTCTCAGGAATAAAGGGGAGAGAATGACATTTTCAGATGAAGGAAAACTAAGAGAATTTGTCACCACTAGATCTCCCATACAGGAAGTTCTTGAAACAGAAAGAAAATAATAAGGAAAAATCTTAGAATATCAAAATGGAAGAAATTACACAAAGAACAAAATATGGGTAGACATAATATATTATTCTCTTGGTTTTCCCATGGTCAAAGCCAATAGTTTAATGTGTGATGTAGTGATGTGATTCTCAACATAGCTAGAATAAATATGTAAGGCAATTTTATTATAAACAGAGGAGGATAAAGGACTTTAAGGGTGATGAAGTTTGCACACTTACTTAAAACGATCTGTATCTTGATACTGGAGGTGGTTACACAAACTTACACATATGATAAAATGGCATAGAACTATCTACACACATACAAAAAAAAAACCAAGAAATAGCAAGTGCTGACAAGGATGTGGAGAAAGAGGAACACTTGTGCACTGCTAGTGGGAATATAAATTGGTATGACCACTATGGAAAATGGTTATGGAAGTTTGTCAAAAAGTTAAAAATAAAACAACCATAAGATCCTGCAATCTCACTTCTGGGTACATGTCTGAAGAAATGAAACCACTACCTCAAAGAGACATCCGCACCCCATGTTCATTGCAGCATCATTCATAACACTCATGATGTATAAGCAAGCTATGTTTCTGTCAATAGATAAGTGAACAAAGAAAATGTCACTTATGTATACAATGGAATATTATCCAGCCATAATAAAAGAGAAAATCCTTCCCTGACTGGTGTGGCTCAGTGGGTTGGGCGTCATCTCACAAACCAAAAGGTTGCCAGTTCAGTTCTCAGTCAGGGCACATGTCTGCGTTGCAGGCCAGGTCCCTGTTTGGGGGTGTGCACAAGGCAACCAATGGATGTTTCTCTCACACATTGATGTTTCCCTCTGTCTTTCTCCCTCTTGTCCTCTCTCTCTAAAAACAAACAAACAAATAAAGTATTTAAAAACTAATAAAATAGGAATCCCTGCCATTTGCAACTATGTAGATAAAACAGAGGGGCATTATGTTAAGTGGAAATAAGACAGAGAAAGGCCATTATCAGATACTGTTACTTACATGTGGAATCTAGAAGAGCCTCACTCAGGGAAACAGAGCAGATTGTGGTTGCCAGGGACTGCAGGGCAGGGGAAGTGGGAAGGTGTTGGTCAAAGGGCACAAACTTCTAGCTGTAAGACAAATATGTAGTGGGGACCTAATGCTGGCTACAGTTAACAATACTGTATACTTAAAAGTTGCTAAGAGACCTTAAATGTTCTCAACACACACACACCGTAACTAGATGAGATGAAGGAGGTATGCATATATCAAATCATCTCCTTCTACATCTTACATTTACACGATGTTATATGCCAGTTATATCTCAATAAAGCTGGGGCGGGGGGGAGAACTATATACATCATTGTACCAAACTCAATTTCAATTTCCGGACTTTGATACTGGACAGCGGTCACATAAAAACCATCAGAGGAAACTGGCTGAGGTATACATGAGACCTCTCCATATTATCTTTGCAGGTTTCTGTAAATCTGTAATTATTTTAAAATAAAGTTTTCCTTAAAGACTCTAAATTGGTACAAAGTTTCTGTTGGGGATGATGAAAATACCCTGGAAATAGATAGTGATAATGTTTATACAACACTGGGAATGTACACACTACAATGGATTGTACAAACGACAGAACTGTATACTTAAAATGGTTAAAATAATAAATTTTATGATATGTGTATTCTACTACAATAAAAAATTGACTCAGGATTCTCTTTCTCTAAGATTAGCAGATTCAATCTTTTAGAAAATAGGAAACTGGTCCCAAGCAGGAACAAAGGAATGCTGTGGGATTACTTAACACGGAGATTGGCCCAATTTCTGTGTGTATTCTGTTCCCTCGGCATTTAGTATTTTAAATGGATTTATTATTTAGATGAAACACCAGAAAGCAAATCTCCCCACTCACCTCTCTTCTCCCCCCTGAAGATGTTTGGTGCCATCTGGTGAGGAGGTAGAAGATTGGATTTCCAGAGGGATTAATCCAGGCTGTTTAAAGTAGGAAGTTAGCTCAGAGGTTTTTAACCTTCAGTGATAAATGGCTCTGGGCTATTACCAAGTTCTACAAATAGATTAAACCCCTTCTCTTCCTAGGAATAAAACTGACCTGTCAAGTCCTAAAAATAGATTAATAATCACCTGGCCTATTTTCCAACCATTATTTGAAAAGAAAAAAAAAAAAAAACCTCTCTTGCCCAGACCTCAGTCATTGTTATTCACCTAATTAAGAAATTAAATATACAGCTTTCTAATAAATTATCTCTTTTAAACATGTGTATGATTTACTATACCAAAAAGTACAACTACAGAAGGAACTAAAATTCTAAGTAATTCACGTCCTCTCCACAACTGGACTGCAGTGGGCAAATGAAAGTTCTTTCTTAAATCTGCACACATTAATTTTTCTGATAAATAGAAGTTTTTAATTTGGGGTTGAGTTTGATATTATTTGAACTTTCATAATGAATATTGTTGAATCTGTTAAAGAGAGTCCTTGGAAAATCTAATCAACCCCTTCATTTTTCCAATAAAGCCTAAACTTATAGATGTTCTAATACCATAACAGAAACATCAGCCTCCAAAAGGAACCACATGTTTTAGTGGTAGCCAAAGCAACAGATGTATCTAAGCCTTTTTAGATAAGAGAATTTTTTTCTACCATTTGATTTTGTTCACTTGATTCATTTCCCGGTAAAGTAGAGGTCTTCACAGTTCTCTGAGCAAAATGTCTATGAAAACTGGCAGGGCAATTTATACTCCCTGTGATTAAAAAGACACCAGCAAAATAGTCGTTCTTTTATTTTATTTACATCCCTTCTTGTTCCAAAATGGATTTAAGGGAGTTGTAATAATGACAGGAGCTGCCACCTATTAAGTGCTCACTCTGTGTCAGAGGCCAAGCTGGGTATTTTTACATGGATGGTCAAACATCAGATTCTGGAGCCACACAGACCTAGTTTAAATCCGAGTTATACCCCTGTGTGATCCCACACAAGACACTTACTTCCCCTCTCTTAGTCTCTCCTTCTGTAAAATGGGGGGAATGAATTACAGTTCCCACCTCCTCGGGTTGTGGTGAGGTTTCACTGAGATACTGCAGGTACTTTAACATAAGCTCTAAAGGTGGGTCTCATTAATTTAATCTTTGTAACTTTCAAAATATATAGTGTTCTTCAACAGGACACAGGCTTAGAGAGATTAAGCAATTTGCCCTAAGATGCACCATTGGAGTCCATGGCTGTCTGCCTCCAAAGCCCATGATTCTTGCCTCAAGTCTACAGTTCTAGACATTCTACTCATTCTGTTATAATAGCAATGCTCACAGAAGTTACTGGAGGGGAAAAAAAGCTAACATGGACTCATTATCTCTCACTCCAGATCTCTCTTCCAGTACTTCTCTTCTTCCTCTGTCTGTGGCAAAGTGAAGATTCTGATGGTTGTCATAACATTGCCTAAATTGACACTGGTCTTGCGGAGAGACGGAAGAGGTGCATCAGGAGGGGGAACCAGGGCCTGGGCCCACTGAGCACGTTCAATGAATTCTTAGACCTTATCCACCCAAAGACAGACAGAACCAGGCCTTCCACGTGACCACTGCTTTGAATGGTGCTCCATCGAACTGGAGCTCTTTAGGTACACACCAGGGATGGCTGCAAACTGAGAACACCATAGGGGTCTTTTGTCACATGGTGTCATGCAAAAATAATGACACATGAGACAGATGACTGCTGCCATTGAAGGAAACTGACCAAGCCTGGAGTATGTCCCTCTTCCCCATCATTACCATCTTTTCCAATTGAGCTTACTTGTTTGTGTATGCTTTGTATAGGTCATGTTTTGTTTTTTTATTTAGCTGATCTGAATGAGATTTCTTCTCCTCCTCTTCCCCTACTTCCTCCTACTTCTTCTTTTCTTTCTTCTTTCTGTTCTTCCTTCTTTTTTTTCTTTATCCTCCTCCTCCTCATTGTCATCATTATCTGGTTTTCTCATGCCTCCCAAAACTCTTCATTTCTACTTGGAAGCTACTCTAAATATACCCTAGCTCTTCTGTAAAAATAACCTTCCATTCAACAAATCTATGCCTGCAACTGTTCCTGTTTGGAGCAGGCTGCCCAATCTTTTGTTTTTTAAATGATACCTGTTGCCAGATAAAAATGTTATTTGCCAGCTAATGTATGATGCCCCCCCCCCAAGTTGTCTCACGCTACCTGATTGAAAACCCCTGTTTTAGTTTCAAGGCTTTGTCTTTCACCTTTGTAAATTGCAGAGCCAGCTGCATAAGACACTACTGAAGCTGGAAATTCATTTCAAACTAGTATTTTTGGTGTGACCACATGTGGCCCTTTTTGTTCACGAAAACCTGCAGGAAGGGGAATGTGGGCATTTTAAATCTCACCAGGCTTTCATCTCTCGTGCTGGGCTGTCCCTTCACTGACACAGACCATTATTTTCCCCTCACTCTCTCAGCCTCTCTGATTTGCTTTCTACAACCCTACGCATTTCTCATCAGCTTGTTGTGAGCTCTGACACATCCCAAGTAAGTTATTTATTTTGACAGTTGTGTGTGTAATACATCTAATGTGGGATGAGCCTAAGAGTCAGATAACCGGTTATTTTAGTCCTGGGAAACAACTTCATTATCTTGTGAAATGTACTTTCAACACTCAATCCTAGTAAGTAATGAATGATATTGTGTAACACGTTTGCGGCAATTACCTTTGGAAATGAAGACTCCCTCTGGTGCTATTGATAGGATGCAAGGTGAGACCCTTTTTCTTGTAGAAGTCCAGACTTTCTGTGCAAGCCCAGCAATCATGCGATGCAAGCACCAAACAGCTGTGTGACTGGATTGGGGGTAGGGACCTGTGCACCGCTCTGCCTGGCAGCCCTCTAGTCCCCACCTACTTTTGGCTCAGCCTTGCCCTGGGATTGAAGACCAATCCTGATGCTATTAAAAGGGAATTTAGCATCCACAGATCAAGAGCTCCTCTACTATCATTAGGTCAGACTTTATTTGATTCTGCTGGGGCCAGAAACTCTAATTTACACAACCAGACCATCAATGTGAGCATGATACATGAGTTCTGTTTCTTTTCTTGCTTTTGTCACTTGTTCTATTTAGAAGGGTTTAGGTGTTTTGGTATACCCAGTTTCCAAATGCTGGCTCTTTCTTGTGGGTGCATTTGTTATTCCTTCAGAGTCCTTCCCTGTGGGAGAGGCTGGCACAACCTGGCCGCCTCCTCTATTGCATGGCCCCTTAATAGGACTTAGCCCTCAGACTCTGTGCCCATCTGGGGTTCCCCCATGAGCTGATTTAAACCCTAGCTATTCTATCAGCATCCAGGCCATCTAGCCATACCAAGCATTGCAGACAGTCTCCTCTCCTGGGCGCTCCATCTCTCAGGCCCACTGACTTCTGCCCCTTTCTCCACATGCCTGCAACATCACACACAGTAACCTTCAAAGGCATTACCCATTCCCCACTTAATCAGATAAATTCCTTAGGTGTTTTTTGACTATAGGGGGGTAGCACTTGGTATATTCCACCCCAGGGAGGACAGAATTGAACATTCTCCAAGGGACAAGCTCCTCTCCCCATCGCCAGCTTTCTTCATATAACCAAGGCATGGGGGGGCTACTGGGGTGGTGTCTGTGTAAGAGCTATGGTGAGGTGGCATCAGGCTTTCCCTAGATTTACATTGTATGGCACTTAATACCTTACTGTTCAGCTGCGGACGATGATTGTCAACAATTCTATGGAAAAAAGAAAAGATCCCAAATGACACTTTACAGTTTCATTTTATAATAATTTAGTATTGAATGCCTATCATGTTCCAAGCATGTATTATTTTATCTAAACCTTACCCCAGTCCTGTGAGTAACTATCATTACACCTATTTTATAAATGAGGACACTGAGATTACTTGAGGTTATTGAACTTGTCTTGGGTCAAACAGTTAACACAGGCTTCCATTAATCCCATCAATATATATCTGAGCAGGTCATACATTTTAGGGGCTATCCTGGGTCCTGATAACACAACAGAAATACAAACAGTGCTATTTGTGTCTGCTTTTCCCCATTATTGTACGAACTCTTTGAGGTGAGGGTTATCTTTAACTCCAAGTGACTAACACAATACATGCAGTAAGAGCTCAGTAATCACTTATAAACCAAAACAGTCACTCATCAGTCATCCTCTAGGTCAGTGATTCTCAACCAGGGGAAATTTTGTTCTGCAGGGTACGTTTGGCAATGCCTGGAGATATTTTTGTCTGTGATGACTGGCATTTATTAGGCAGAAGTACACAATGCTACAAAACATCCTAAAATGAATAGGATACAACCAACATACACACTCACTCACACAGCAGGGAACTGTTCAGACCCAAATGTCAGTGGTACAGAAGTGGACAAGCTCTGCCTTAGGTCCTGGCCCTCTTGGTTCTATGGTCTGCAAGCCACCAGTTATATAGGTCTTACCGTGGATCCCTTACTAATTGTATGAGGGTAAATACCACAAAATCACAGTCCCTTGACAATTATCTTCCCATATGAGCCACAACTAACTGAACTCAAAATATAACCTTCTAGTAGACTTCCTCTTCTGAAGCTGTGACTTTTCCATTTCTTGAAACCTGGTCTTAGACTAGACTAAACCAAAATTTATTTATGAATAGAGTAGATATGAATTGATATGACTCCTAATCTTCTGAAACTCCTCCTTTCCTTGAAATGGCCCCCAATACACATAAGTGGGCTCCCCATAGCTGTACCCAGCTCTTCGTCCTAGCTGGCAGACACCTTACCTAAAGTGAGCCACTCTGAATCTTCCCTGGCATTGTGAGCCTTGGAAACACAAAGGTGGAGGTCTTGGGAACTGAGTTGAGAGGTTCCAGGAAACGGCTCCTGAACTGGTATTCTCAGAAACTAAATCTGCAGCTATTCCCTCAGTTCTGTAAGCATTCCTAATTATTCCAATCTCCCCACTTTGGGTTTAACTAGTCAAAATCTATTCCTCTTCCTTGTCACCTAAAACACAGTAAGTAATATAAAACACAGCACTACAATGCCTGCTTTTAGAAAAGATTTGAGGCAGCTTTTAAGAAAAGCATTGGCACAATGAAATCAAAAGCTATTAATAGAAAGCAAAAGACAAAAGTCAATATATTTGAGAATAAGTAAATAATTTCTTTAGTTTGTTTGCTCTTTATCCATGTACATGACCCCCCCAAAATATATACATGGTCTCCCTTCTCTTTTCCCCTCCTTATTCAAACAACATGACGATTCTATGTTCTAGGTCAGTAGTGTTCAGCACTGTTAGTGTACTATAATGACTTTTAGAGTATTTTGTTAATCTTCATCCCCACCTCCCCTTCCTGGGGTATTCTGATTCAATAGTACCAGTGAGGAGCCAGCCATAGTTCCCAAGAGCTGCACGAATGATTTTAACATGTAGCCAGTATGGAGGGTCACTTTCAACTAGTTGTTTTGCAGAGACATGCATCCAAAAAACCAACAAAATCTATGGACCTCTCTTCAGAAAAATATGCATATACCTTTTATTCTATTTTCAATATTAGGAGGTACATAAACGTCCTCAAGTCCATTTATAAATGCTTGGTTAGAAAGCCGGTTTCTACACAATGCTAGTCAATGGAGGTAAAAAAACATTAACAATAAAACATGACTCCTGCCCTAGAGTAACTCATTTTATCAAAAGGTCACAGACATATGAGCTAATAATTTTCTTAGGCCCACCCACTCTTTTTCAGCTTTCTTCTAACTCTACTGACATTCAGCTTTCTTCTAATTATGCTCCAATCTTCCAGATCTTTCTCTCATGCTATGTATAAATAACAATTTTCTTATCTTAGAATTGACTATAAATTGATTCCAACGTTTCAGCTAAGGCACTGGGCACAAATTATAGTTTGAGTCCTTTATATACCTAATAATTTTTATGTAATTATGCATATCTTTTCTCATCAATTATGAGTCGCCTACTAGTCTAAGGGCTTACTTTGTAAGTGTGCTTATTAAGCATCGCATTTGTGTGAACTTCTTGAAGGTAGGGATTGTGGAGGAAATGCCTCATGCAGTGTGTTTGATAAACTCATGCAAATCTTGGGTAAGTCTTCTGATTCTTAGTTCAAGAGACCTCCAAGAAAAAAGACAGTGGTAGCAAGCTGTGACACTCACTAGCCACAAAACCTTTGGTGTCGTTGATGGACTGGAAATAGCACACACAGGATGAAGGGCCAAAGAGCCTGGATGCCAAGCCCAGTTGCATAAATCTGAATGAGCTTCAAATGATTTCACCTTCATTCCCTATCCATTAGGCAATGACAAAGATCACATCCTGAGTAAGTAATCCTCAGCATTCAGGGACCAAAAGCAAATGAAAAGTCTATTATCAGTTATAAATTACTATACAAATAATATTATTGGAAGCAGCCTGGCATAAAGGAATGAAAGTGGGCTTGAAGTTAGACAAACCTGGTTTCAAACCCAATGTCTGTCATTTAATAGCAACATGATCCTGGGGAAATCACCTAACTTGCAGGAGCCTTATTTTCTATCAAAAGGAATTGCTCATATCTCTTATAATATTGTTGGGGGGATTATATGCAAAATGCTTAATGCAGAGTTTGCTTCACAGAAAGCACTCAAAATACATCTTATTATAAATATTAAAAACTAATATTTCTAACATCAGTTCTTTAGTAGTAAAGATGACTCTACACAGATCTAGTTATATTCTATTGTCCCACATCTCAGGGGACATATGCTGCATAGCACACATTTGCCAAAAACATGACTGGAGTTAGGTGAGCCCTTGATCAGCCTGAAATTGGCCACAGGAAATTTAATACCCATCCTGGCTTCACTATAAGCATGAATTGATGTACTTGACATAGAAGTGACTTCTGCTAGACCTAACACCATAAAAACAAAGTACAAAGAAGAGGGAAAGGAGATTGGCCTAATAAAGTCTGTTTCCTCACAAAGAGGCCCACTTCAAGACATTTTAAAAAGTGATACTATGGGGTTTTTTTGTATCACTTTAAACAATTCTTGGAGCTTAAGTGGTTATAAAATCTCCCTTTCAAAAATAATTGTATTTTTTTAACAGCTGCTTGTGGCTTTAGAAAGTTGCTTATCCTCTCCTCCAAAAGGGCTTACAAACTAGTGTCAAAACATCTGGCAATTACCTTGGGCACTGATGTCAATCCCTCAGGCAACGAAACTCCCAATATCCCATCAGGAAATCAAAATCACTGCAACATCTGACCACTCGTATGTTAGGGTTGTTCCTGACCCGGGTTTCTGTAACAACCATGAATCCATGATAGACATGTTGTATGACTAAAGCAGTTAAGCAATTTCCCTTGGTGTTGCTAAACTTTCAGACTGTGGGGGCAAAAACATTTACTGATTGCTAACTACATACACAGACACTGAGCACCCTGGGCGAAAATGACGAAAAGATCTACACGGGCCATGGTTTCAGGTTCTTAGGGTCTAAGTTTCTAATTCAAACACAGCTAAATAAACTTTCTGAGACCCGACATTTAGGGGTGAAGTCTTGGGGGATCATGTAAGGGCCTGCAAGACTGAATCTATTTGAGGACATCAAGGTTTATTTAAAAGTTCTTTTAGTGCCTCCTTCACTGAAAGCCTCACAACAATTTATTTACCTTCCAAGAAAGAAATGGTTTCACCACCAAAATATGGTGCTGAAGTTGACCTTAAGAGCAATGTCATTTATTCAGAGACAGAATAGGTAGATGCCCACTATGACCAAGATGCCAGTACTACAGACTTCTAAACATTTTTCCTAACAACTCATGCTGCCTGATGTTACCACCATTGACTTACTTCCCTCAAGCTCAACTTTTCCTACAGGACTACTGGCAAACATATTGCATCCTATTTACCCAACATGGGAGACTATTTTGCTTGTTATTCAGCAAAGAGTGGAAGCTCAATGGAATTACTAGTGGGGCAAGATGGAATTTTTTATGTCAGTTGGAAAGGGCAGGTTTCAATACCCAAGTTTCAGAAGATCTGGAGGGCAGAGGGCACTTGGGAACAGGTACTAATGGCAAGTAGCATCTTCCTCACAGGTGTGCTGGCACTGCTAGAGGCATTACCTATCCAAGATCAGCAAACGGAAAGCATCCTCACTCACAACTCTCCATCAGACAGAGAGCCCTTTTCAGCTAAGTCCACATGCAATTTATAATCTCTCTCCACCCACCCATCTAGCAGTAGGCCACTGCAACCATCTGAACTGGTAAGAGGATTAACCCAGAAGCCTTCTAAAATCAACATCTCTTTTTCCTTCAGGCAGATCTTCCGACTAACTTTCTCCTGGAAAAAAAAAAAAAGTCTCTCTCCTATCTCTCCTGTTTGAAAAACATTCTGAGAAGAAAATGAAATAGCAATTGGATGTTGTTCCCATTTTTAAGGACTTTGGTAAATGATTTGTTTTTAGAAATTTCTTCCTGGGATTTACATCATTTTCCTCCCACCTTACCTCTCCTGTGTCCATTTTAGAGAAAGGCACCTCGTTTATCTTTGGGAGACAGTAATGCAGAAACTGTAACTGAGCATATTTCCCCTTGAGGATCAAAATATTTGTGTTAAATGAAATGAGAAATCTGCTAAGTGGCAGCATGGATTCCCCAGGGAGGGATATTTTGTAATTTTGAAAAATTCCTACTGAAATTCTTCTCTTGCCAAGAAAAGAGGAATGATTTCTATTAAAATTACTTCATGTCTGAATTACTCTCTGCCCCTCGGGAACATATAACATTACAGCTTTTACACTAAGTAATTTAGAAGGACAGGGACACCTTATTTGGAAAGCATGCAGGCTTAACACAGAATGTTGGGTATTAAGTATTTTCACTACAAAAGTCTCCCTTTGAAAATTTTGCACTTAAACTATTCAAATTCAAGCTCATTTTCAGAACCGATTCCTCTGATTGTCTGCATAAGACCTTTTAACTTTCCATCCTTATCCCACCATTCCCTGAAGCAGTAGAGAAAATTCTTTGATTGGAGTGCAAGAGCTGCACCTTTTATAGCAAACAAAATAGACAGTATCACATTAATAAAGAAGGTGAATGCTTTGAAGCAAGCCAAATCAGTAAATTTTTTAAAGATATATGTGTACACTTGAGTATATGCTGACAGGTGAGCCCAGAGAAAAGGTAAAGGCACAAGAGATGAAAAATGAATATCAACCCATGGACCCACTTGGATCAAGTATTACGGATGCCACAGGCACTGTGTTGAGAAAGCTTCTGAGGCCAAATTTGGTTGAAGAAAATAAAACTGCCCTGAAAGTGAATAATCTGCCATGATCCCGGGTGGCCAATCATAATTTTCTTTGGAATTGGTGAAACTGGACTTGTTTTCTGTGTTTTCCCATTTTCTACAGTAAATATATTGCTTTGCAATAAAATTTAAACTATTTTTAATATTTTTTAAAACTGAAAACATTTGACTATTTTTCCTTAAGTGGTCTCAAAGCTTCAGAAAATAATTAAATTATCATCTTTGAACCCTGCTCAGAAAGAGCCATTTTGGGGATCAGTGGAGAGCCAGCAAAGGTATAAGGTCTGTTTTTATGTATTACAAGCCAGTAATTCTTTGGACTATTGATTATTAATTATTTGAGTTATCATGAGGCACATTTATAGGTTTTATCCAGGCAGAGCTCCCAATGTTACTGTTGTGTTAATGGGCTTGGGCTAAACAGAAGCAGGTGGAGGACGACTGGAGCAGTGAAGCTTCAGGAGTACGAGCACACTAGAGCAAGACCTAGACTGTTACTGATTTCTACAGTTTTTCTGCAATGCTTGTGGGGTCATGCTCTCTCTCTCTCTCTCTCTCTCTACACACACACACACACACACACACACACACACACACCCCTAGCCTGTCAAAGGGAGAGAATAACAACATCTATCTCGCATGTCCAAATAAACCAATATATTTGGGAAGTGCTTTGTATTATACTAAAGCAAGCATAGTCAGGCTATTATTGTACTATTCTAGCACTATGATAATGCTAGCATTATTAGTAGTCATTGTAAATATCTTTGATTTCTATGTTAATGAAAGGAAAAAGTAGTATCCAAAACACAGATAATCTAAATTTATTTCCTCATGTGTAACTAATTTGTAATTACACAGCATAGATTATGAATGCTTCTATGCATCTAGAATATATGTGGTTCAATAAGTCACAGAAGAAACAGCCCCAAAGAACTTCAGTCATGATTCTGGGTCACATTTACAATTGGTGTTAGCTCAACTGGCAAATGGGGATTTTTTTTATTCTCCATCTAGTCTCTTTCCAGTACACACTGCTGCTTCTTATTTATCTTTATAATAATATTTCTCTGCACTATTGGATTTGAATAAATGGCCCCTATTTGGCTGAGGATTTTAACAAAATAACTTGGCATTTCCTGAGCAATCTCCATCTGAGAAAGGACACCTCACTTAGACAGGCAATATAGTATAAAAAACCTGAGCCTGGAACAAAAAACTGCCTTGGGTCACCAACATGAAGATCTACCCAATATCTGGGTGAATGTCACCCCAATGAATAAATAAGTTAGGTTATATAGTTTAAATAAGAAAAGAAGCATGCCATATTTGAACTTTCATATTCTCCTTCCTCCAATATTTGGATATATAAAGAAAAATAAGAATACTTAATATGCAGGGGACTGGGTCTAAAGAAATATGTAAAATAATAGCTAACATTTAGTGTATACATGTTTTGTTCCAGGCATGTTAAACATGTTATATATTATCTTTGCAGCACCCCCTGACATGTTGTCTTTATCATTTTACAGGTGTGGAAATTGAGGCTCAGACACATTAAGTAATTTTTTTAAATTTACTAAATAGCAGCTGCTTAAAGACAGAACCAAAATCTGAAGCTCCAGAGCCCATATTCTCTTCACACTGTAATGCTAGCATATTACTATTGGAGAATCCACTATACTCATCTTTCTCCTACTAAATTAGTTCACACAGTGGTAAAAGTACTCAGGACAAAAGTTCTAAATTTTTAGCCCAAGATCATGCCATTCAATACCAGCAAAGTCAGACCTGGAATCCAGCCTCCAGACTTCAGCTTGTTCAGTTAACCTTGAGCATGTGCCCACAACTAACCTGGAGGCCCACCAGCATCATGGGCTTCTAGTCTAACCTTTCTCTTCTAAAATGGTTCTTATATGCGGCAGAGTAGCAGTCAAATACATTCACAGGTTGAGCCCATGTAGGTGCATGGAACTCGTGCTGACTGTTGGAGAAGGTATAAAACACAGTGGTTTCTGAGGATAAGAGATTGTCAGAGAGAGGTACCTCAAGGTGACATGGCTAACTTCCTGAAATGTTTCAGACTAAGTATTTTTATATTATATCACCTCTCCAAGTGAAGTCTCTTCTCTCAGATGGAGATTGCTCAGGAAATGCTAACCAAGAAACAGCTCAGGTTTCCTGGAAAAGAGATAAATACTAGCTGAAATGGAACAGTGTCTGTGACCTTGCCTATGCCCTTGCACAAGTCACTGGCCCGTCTGAGCATCTTTCACATGGAGATCCTAATATCAATGTAATAAGAGTGACAGCCAGCATAATAACTAAACAGCTGTCTACCTAGATGTGAACAATAGAAATTATTAAAAATGATGACCTGGGCAGCTTGCAGGTGAGGTGCCTACTTCAGTTTGAACCAAGTTCTTTCTCTCTCTCTTTTTTAAGAGTTTGCCTCAATTCATTGAATTGGATTATTTAAATGAAATACACTTAATAAGTTCCCTTGGGCATCACTTGATACTTCTTTACTATTCCTTTTACCTTTTTTGTATTAGATTTAACACCTGGGTAATACTAAGTGCCATGGTTACCATAAATTATAGGAGACTAAATAAATATTTGAGAGAGCAGGAGAGATTTGATTAAATTGCTGAAAATGAAAGGTTGAGTACTATTTCCCACACCAAATAGACTTTTTTGCTTGAGTGTGCACTGCCAACAGTGGATTTAGTTTTCATAGCCCCAGACATTCTAAATGGGTAAATTGCCAGAACGACCACTTCCGCTTTTCTTCCTTGTTTAAGCCTCAACATATTTTTTTATCCTTTGACTTTAATCCAAGCTGCTAAGTTATGGCCAAGAATTGAAGGCTTGATAATAAGGGGTTGTAACAGAAGAACTCTATTGCAAAATCTACCTGGAATGGGAAGGTATACTTATATTGTAAATGTGGGTTTTAAGCACATTAGATATATGATCTGTCAAAGGTAGAGACCTTCCTGATCAGTGGGCATGAATGGAAGAACTCAGCTAAGATGAATTAATAATAATTATAGCAATGTCGGGTAATTTGAAATGAGCAAAAAAGACTACTGGGTGCCTCCGATAGAAAATCATGCACTGTTTAGAGACATTAATTTCAATATTCCTACTCTATAGATTTCCCTTTTGAAATGGTTGTACTCATTTAATAATGAGTTCAACAAAATCTTTAACACATGTTTGTTTTATATTTCTGTGAGTCATAATTTTACCTTTTTAAAAATTATTTTTCCCAGTTTTAAACTAATAGGAACAGATACTATACTTGATCTTAGCCAAAAGGCCAGGAGTGACCTTTCCCAGTTTTAACAGCTAATATATAGTGAGTTCTTACTGTGCTAAATTCTGCATGTGTATTTTCTCATTTAAACTATACAACTGCAAATTTTAGTTCACTCTCCCAATAAACAGATGAACTCAGTGAGGTATATATAGGTCAAGGGCAACTTTCCCATCTAAGAAATGAGACTGAAAATCAGAAACATGTCCTGAGCCACCCAGAAAATGTACAAATTTCTAGTTAGTTCTCCATGACCTCTGACTAGATGAGTTCATTATGCATAATTTCTTGATTTACCAATATTTCCCTTATGAGAACATATTCTCCCAAAGTGCCTTCTGGTCCACATCCTGCTTCAATCTCATTGAATCACACATCTCTCTGATGGCTGCCAAAGAAGATATCTTCTCATTCAGCCCTAACCTAAGGGTTCTTCAGGGGAGGTTGAGAGATGAGGAATTATGGGAAGAAGTTAAGAGTTTTGAGTTTAGAAGACAGAAAGAAGGTAGCAATTACAAAATGCATGATGGGCCAGGCAAAAAAGAGGGCATGAAATGGAATTTGGTGTGTGGGTACCTGACATTGAATTCACAACTTCATTCTCCATGCATTCCACAGAAATGCTCCTCCATGCCCTATCGCCCCAGCTTCCATTCGCTCTGGAATTTAGCTCTCTGCCTTCAGGTTCAGATTCTGTAGTGGCCCATCTACAATCTCTCTACTGTCCCAATGGAAAAGTCCTACTGGGGCTGATGAGCCTTGAAATCGGAATAGGTCTGTTGACCACCATGGGCCCTACTTCTCTAAGCCAGAAAAGAATCTGAAGTGAAGATTCCTTTCAACTTTAACATGAAATGATTTCTATAATTAGTTTTTATCATCCAGTGAAACATAATTCCAAATGTAAAATGACATATACACTCTTCTTAGACATTCTAAAATATTTATTTACCCCTTATATTTATTATATTTATTTAAACCATTTCATTCCCAAAAGGACTGTATACTGGATTGTACAGTTGTAACCCATATGTATGGTCTGCAGAAGAGAGTTGTTATAAAGTAAGGGAGCTATAGTACATAGAACTGTTGTTTGCAAGTACAGAAACCCACTCTGCCATCTAAGGGTAATTCATATTCTCATGGAATCCAAGAAAAGGAATGTCCCCTTGCCTCCATGAATGGACAGGAACTAGGAACCAGAATTTCTTCAAGAACATTTACCTCCCAGCTCTTTTCTCCACTACACACATGTAGCATTCATTTCTGTTACAGAATATAGCAGATAACAGAAAAAGATGTCTACAAACAGCATATATGACCAGGGTCTCTCCAGCCATTGTTAGTATAATGAGAACGGTTTATACAACATTGATGTAACCTAGCAGCCAAGGAGAGTGGACTGGAATGCACATGTGTAAATAATGACGACTTCACTGTACTAGTCAGTGGAGGCAGTAGACACCATTGAGTGAGCATGTGTACTGAGTGGCCATTACATTCAAAAAGATTGAGCAAGTAGGCCAATGAATCTGCATCAAATTTTGCGCTAAGTTTGAACATTCCTCTGTGGAAACTATTCAGATGATTCAGAAGGCTTTCAGGGATGATGTAATGAGTACAGCACAAATAAAAGTGTGGCACAAATGCTTCAAAGATACTTGAGAATCTGTTCAAGTGATCCACCTTCTGGAAGGCCTGAAACAAGCAGAACACCTGAGAAAGTTGAACATGTACGGGCTACAATCAACAAGGATCAGTGACTGACAGTGCAAGAGCTAGAAGCTGATTGGGGGACTCCAAAAACTATGAGTACTGTGAGTACTATGTATAGTACTGTGATATGAGTACTGTGTCCTAGATTTTGATGAAGGACCTTGGCATGAAACATGTCATGACAAAATTCATTCTACAGCTTTTGCTACCAGAGCAGAAGGAACATCATGCTGCAGTTGCTAATGACTTGATTGAAATCACTACAGATGAACCAGATTTCCACAAGAAGGTCAAAACCAGAGATGAATCATGGGTCTATCGTTATGATACAGAAAGGAAGGCCCAGTCACCCCAGTGGAAGGTGCTTGGTTCTCCATGCCTAAAGAAGGCACAGCAAAGTCACAGCAAGATCAAAACCATGTTAACTGTGTTTTTGATTGGGAAGTGTTTGTCCATCCTGAGTACGTCCCTCCATACCAAACAATTAATAAGGAGTACTACCTCAATGTTGTTTGTCAATTGAGAGGGTCAATATGACAAAAATGGCCACAGCTAACAGCAACTGGTAATTGCCAACTTCATCACAACAATGCGCCTGCTCATGCATCAAGTCCCATGCAATTTTTTGGCAAAACATCAAATCATCCAGGTGACTCAGTGCACCCCTACAGCCCAGATTTGGCACCCTGCAACTTCTGGCTTTCCCTAAAACAAAAATCACCTTTGAAAAAGAAGAGATTTCAGGCCACAGATGAGATTCAGGAAAATAGACAGGGTAGCTGATGGCAATTCCAACAAAGGATTTTGCAGAGTGTTTTGAACAGTAGAAGAGATGCAGGAAGAACTGTGTGAGGTCCCATGGTGCCTACTTTGAAGGGAACTGAGGTGTCATGGTCCTATATACAACATTTCTTGTATCTTGTATCTTCTTCAATAAATTCTTCTATTTATCATAGTACATGGCAGGATACTTTCAGGACAGACCATCGTGTGTGCATGTATTATATAAATATATGTATTATGTTTATGTTTATATAGTACATATGTATATAAAATCATGCAAAGAAAGATCAACCTCTCTTTCTAAGACTCAACTCAAAATTTCTAAGGAAGGCATTGGCCAAGCTTGGGTCACAGGTCCACCTCTTGATCTGTCAACAGTGACCACACTCTAAGAAAGCTGCTCTGATTGAAACATGTGCTCTTCCTTCTTCCAACCAGCTGTAAACTGTGGGCCAGACTGCACTGTGCAAAACAGCCAACAGGAGCCACATGCCCACTACTGACTGAGGTGAAAGGAAAGAAAAACCACCAAAAAACAAGGAAGGGAATGGGATAATAACTACAAAAGATGTCTACCATGAGTCTCGTAAAAGCAACCATTATTGACTAATAGATTATTTATAAAGCTTTAAATTAAATAATACCATAAGTCTTATTAAAAACACAAGCTAAAGGCTTTATGTATTCCTTCACTCTACAGGGACATTTTGATACACACAATCAGAAGTGATCAAGAAAAACATACTGTGTTCTCCCCTTTAATCAGCATCTTTCTTGCTTCTCTCAGGGCCCCTATACGTGGTCTCAATAAATGTCTCTACACACTCTGAGTTCTTCCCATTTTCTCAGCATTTTTCTTTTGCTTCTTGAACTTCACTTATTCCATAAAAGCACATTGAAACATCACTGTATATCTCTGTTTTTGCAATTGTTCTTTCTGCACAATTAAGCATAATAATTAAAGCATCCCTTTCGTCTGAAAGGCAATTAAAGTACAACTTTGGAAACATGAGAGAACAATATTGAATAATGTTAACATTTGTCAGTGAGGTCACTAAATGGGCAATAGATCTTAGAAAGCAATTGTCTTTCCCTTGTAAACAGATCACTGCTGAGGTTACTTAAGTGGCTGTAATAAGTCCCATATACCACTGGCTGCCAAAGCAGGTTTTTCTATCTTGCTTTGTTTCTATTCCTTTATCAGAAATGAACACTTTGTGGTAATTGGCAGAAATCTATTGACATACTGATAAAAAATGAGTCTAAAACCACTTGTAAATCAGCATAAAGCCAAGAAAAGAGAGAGCATTTATAGATAAAAAAAAGTAATAATATTTCAAAGAAGGTCTTAGAGATAGAACGAAATATGATGCATTACCAAAAGTTTATAAATTGGAAGACAACAATAGCAACTACAAAGTAGCTACTTAATAAATGCAGAAGCAATGACCAACTATGGTTTCACAATAACATTAACATTCCTTCATTGCATCTGACTGTCTCCTCCACCCCCTAATAAAAACAGCTTCCATGGGGCAGAATATACAGGTTTGTTCACTATTTTATCCCTGGCACATGAATGTGTGGCTGACAACAGGTGAGAATCAAAAATATGTTCTACTGTGTTTTATTTTTAAAATTGAAGTACAAGATACATGGAGAGAAGTATGCATATCATAGGTATAAAACTCACTAAATTTTCACAGTCTGAGCATATCTGTGCAACCAGAACCCAAAGCAAGAAACAAACATTACCAGAAATACTTCTGTACATTTTCACAGTAACCACCATTCCCAATTCTAACAGCATACTTTAGTTGTGCTTGTTTTGGAACTCCCTATAAATGGAATCACATAATATAAACTATTTCTTGTATGACTTTTCATTCAACACTATAACGGTAAAATTCATCGACATTATGGGTATGTGTAGTTCACCCTTCTCCTTACTGCATCATATGCCATCACGTAAACGCACTAATTCTCTTATACATTCAGCTGCTGATGAGCATTTAGGCAGTTCCCAGATTTTGGCTAATAGAAATAGTGCTCTTATGGACATTCTAGTGCATATCTGTTGGTATATATATAAATGTTAAATACATACTTAGAGGTAGAATTACCATGTTATAAAATAGGCATATGTTCAGATTTAGACATAAATATTTGTTGGATAACTTAATAATTTGAGCTTTAAAAGACCCTAATTTTAATTGAGTTTGGAGTGAAATTAATATTATTCAATACCTGACTTCCATATGAAAAAACTAAGTGCCAAGTTCAGTGAAGAAAAGCGGTGTACAGGAGGACATGCTGCTACCAACTAGCAGTGTGGCCTTCAGCAAGAATCCTCTGGCCTCAATTTCTTCACATAAATTGAGTAAATTCAATAAGATAATCTCAAAATCACTCCCATATTCCAGTTCTAAAATTCTATAACTCACTTCAGATATAACTGCCAGAGCCATGACTCAAAGTTGTGCTTCTAAACTCATACCCAGAAGTTTTCATTTCATATCAGCTTCTATTTCAATGAAATTAATTATTGATGGAAACATTTATTATCAAATTAGTAATGAATAATATTAGCAAATATTTATTGAATGTTCTTTCCACATGTTTTTCATTCACTAGCTTATCGAATCCTCATAACAACTCCTAAAGAGTTATACACATACCATTTGTAAAGATGGAAACTGAGGCACAGAGAGGCTAAATTCTCACTCTAAAATCACAAAGCTATTAAGTGATGAAGTAGGTCCTTCTGGGCACTATACACATAACCTCTTTATGTGTACTTTTTTTCAGCTCAAACAGCATCCAATATCAGATCCTTTTGCTATAAATTACAACTGTTTCTAGCCACTTGCTCCAATGGCAGCTTGTTCCTCCTTTGATTCTTGTATGTGTCTTTGGCTTCCCTGGTCTGAAGTAGCCACACCAGCAGCATTCTCAGCAGGCTGCTCCCCAACTGGCCTTAGCACTATGAGAAGCACATGCTTCAAGACAATCCCCTAAGATCATCTGGAGCTGATCTCTATATTCAGCAACACTTGGATGTATTTCTTAACTCAGGATTTTATGAAGACAATAAAATTAATAAATCACAAATGCCTGAACCCATACAGTAAATAATGTTAAAGGGAATGGTAAAATTATGCATCGTTATCTTCTACAAACTATAAATAGTATGCATAGGGTATGTGATGATAATGTCTAGGTTATGCTTGATAAGAAGCTGGTGGAAACCTTTAGTCATGTGGTAGGTAAACTATTTCTGCCCTGATACAATTCAGATTTTTTGCTTTCATATTCTTTGGCTCTTCTTTTTCTATGTTTTGTTATTGTATTGTATTATGTTGTATTTTTTCCATTGCCACGTATCCCCCTTACACCCCACCCCCACAATCACCACATGGTTGTCCATGCCCATGAGTCCTTTTTCCTTTCTGCTTGATCTCTCCACCCCTTAACCACCTCCCCACCCCCAGGGTTGTCAGCCTGCTCTCTCATAGGCTCTAAATTTTCATGGTCTTAAGTACTAGATTCCTGGTGACTCAGTGAAGAGAATTCTCAATCCTGTCTGAAATCACTCTAACAATGACTTTTAATGAGGTTTATCAGCTAATTTTTAAGGCTTACCTTTCAGTCAAAGTACTTTACAGAAATATGCCTGTGGTTTATCTTGTTATCTTGAAACTCTTTCTTTACTTCTACACATAAGATCCTGTGGTTTATAATCTCTTTCTCTGATCTATAACTGGTCTTCTCGTCAAATTCCACCATGATCTACAGTCAGTCCAGCCCCAACATTGAATGTGGGAGTAGAAGGTAAGGAAGGGACTTTATCTATATAGTTTGGGGTAGGAAGGGTTTGTATTCTTCCATACTCTTACAAATACCTTTTAGAAAATCATAACACACACACACACACACACACACACACACCCTCATTACTGTGTAATCCCTCATCAAAACCCATTCAACTGTTTACCACACAAACAAGCTTGACCCTGCCATTTTAAATACTTAGGATAACATTTCTACCTGGTAGTTTTGCCCTGATTAAGTAAGCTTTTGTTACCTGGAAAGTGGCCTAGTTCTCCAACTAAAGAGTTAGCATCTCAGCAAAAGCTGCATCATGGTAATTGTGTTCAGAGACCCTTGTTCTGTGATAATCTCCACTGCCTGGGTCCCTGGCCCATGTGTGATGACTACTGAAGTTCAGTAACTGCAACTATTTCCAGGCATTTCCTGCTACCTGTGATTCAGCCATTACTCGACCTCAACACCCTTACTTTAGTCACTAGTAATTGGGTGTGCAATTATTTTAAATGAGTGGACTAACCAATGAATAAGTGACCAGTAGTAATTTTGATTGGCAAAGCAAAACAAACTGGTCATTATGGATTCAGGAATTGTAAGTCTACAGGTCAGCCCCAACACAGGCAACCTAGATTCCCTTTCTTGGCAACATTCCCGAGGGCATGTCTGGACTGACAGTACCTGTGCAATACAGTCAAACAGAGAGAGGGTGTTCAGTAGTCATATGACAGCTACCCAAGCTGAAATTATATATTCTCTGAAGTGAAAGGTACTTCATTGTAGTAAGTCCCACTTTTTATTAAAAGTAATAATACTCCTCTTATTGAAGTGATTAGTGTTGGTATTATTATTTTTGCTTCTTAAAGTATAAAGAGAAAAAGTCAATACTCATAATTTGGAGGGGAAGGGATATATAAAATACTAAGATCATGATCAAATTCCTCATTAACTAGATATTAATTAAGAGACAAGGACAGAATGGTTGAATGAGATCCCCTTTCCTACACCTTTGATCTCAGGCTCTCTACCACCATTCTATAGGATCTTTAAACTAAGGGACAGACCTAGAATCAGATGGGAGCTAAGACTCATTCATTGGGTCGCTGCAATGAAAATCACAGCCTCCTGCTTCTAAGACCCCTTAGGACTGCCCTGGTTCTGGCCCACTCGATGACACAGTTTGAGAAAGCAGTATGGGGTACAACTGAAAGCTATTGCATGGAAGAAGGTACAGTTAAAAATAATATACGGATATTCAGTAAAGCCAATAAGCATTTTCAAGGACCTCAGATCTCATAGGAATAACCAGACTAACAAGGGGTTAAATAGCCAATGTTTACATAAGATGAAAATGAGACTCCATGATTATAGCTGGAGTTTGGCCAGATGAACTAGAACCCATCCTTTTTGTCCAGGACACTGAGGTCTTTGCACATGCTGAAACATGAAAATAAAAATAAATAAAATAGAAGAGGTCTGGAAAGAAGTGTGGGAGCAGTTAATTACAAAGGATACAAAGGCCAGTAAGACAAAGAATTTGAAGTTTGAGAGTAAATATAAGCCAGTATTATGGAGACTCTTATGAGTACCACTGACCTATCATGTGCCCCATTGTCTCTGATAAAGTCTAGGTGGATAATAAATCACATAGTTACATAACAACATTTTTCCCATTGTCACAAACATTGCTTGAAACTAACCTTGGAATAGCGAGAGGCAGAAGTGTTCTCCAGGAGGGCTGCGTAAGTTGCCCTGTGGTTGCAGTAAAACAGTCAGCTGTGGCTTAGTTTGATCCACTTATTCCCATTATCATCCAAGAGTTAAGCCTATACAGAGTAGAAAGTAGAACAGATTCCATTTTCTGTATACTTGGATTAAATCTTAGACTTCATGAGCTTTGTATGTTACTTGCAATAAGTCTTTGACTTAAATTAGATTAATTGATTGGGTTGCTCTTTTTTACATACAAAAAAATCTTTGACAGAGATGGGGTCTCAAGTGGAAGCAAATTCTCCCATTGGGCAGACACATAATACACCCTCAGGATTTCAATCAGAAAACAGAAACCACTTGAGGTATCTCAAACAGATAGCATACAATCTAGGCAACTGATTATATAAGTGATGAAAGAACTAAGGGGCCAAACAAGAGATGGGGGCATCCCAGAGATTGGAAAATAAAAAATATGAAACTGTTATTGCCCCAGAGTCAGAGGAACATAAGGACGAGGCATGTAGAGAGGAGGCTGCATCCCCAGATCCAGGAGCTGTGGTCCCTGCGTAGAAGCAGGATCACAGCAGGCCTTTCTAGTGGGTCCATGAAGAGGTGTTTTTCAGCTGTTGGATCAGGACCCATAGAAGAGGCACAGAAATGCCAACAAAAGCAGAGAGACCAGAACATCCTGGCTTCTTCCTGGCTTTGTACCACTGTATCCCACTGGCCAAACCTGTAGAGGCTTGAGAAATAGTTTCTTGGAATAGAGTTCCAGGCAGAGAAACACAGAGTGAATCTGAAAGTAGGCAAACCAAGACATGCTCCATGTAGGCTCCAAGAAACACTTTGCATCATACTATTAAACACCTTGCAACAATTTTTGGTGGTCGGGGGACACAATAACATAATTTTAATTTGTGTGATTCTCCTGTATTTTTCTTTTTACCCATTTCACCCTAATCCTCAGCATTTTGCCTCAGGGGTTTTTGCAAGATGTGAAATATAAATTACTTGAAATCATAATCTCTGTAAAATAAATGCCTAAAACTAGTTGCAGATACTATGCTAAAGGGGCTAGAGAAGGAAGAAAGAGATGCACTTGTGGGAGCAGCAAGCAGCAAAAGGGAAGTAATTCTAAGCACTAGTGAGAGGACAGAATATAGGTATGTTGGATAATCAAAGATTCATACCAAGGGGGAACCCCCAAAACCTGGAATTTATTTATAAACAATTGAGTATTCATTCTTATGTTTAAACTTTAGTCACCTTCCAAGTATTTTCCATCTGATGCAATACACCTATTGAGACTTTTTTTTTGACTGCTCAAAACAGTTTTTTGAACTCATCAATTGTGATGCCTTTTAGTGCTTTGGCCATTCTTTGTTTCACCTCTTCTACATCAGCAAAATGTTTCCCTTTGAGGACTTTCTTCACTCAAGGAAACAAACAAAAGTCCCCTGTGGGGAGATCCGGTGAATAGGGAGGGTGGGGCATGGGAGTCATGCCATTTTTGGTCAAAAACTGCTGAACATGCTGCACTGTGGGGGCAGGTGTACTCTTAACCACCTATCATGAAATGGACAAATGCATTGAGTCTTCAAAAAAATTCCCTGAAGCCAAATGCAGCCTCTAACACCACCACCAGCTCCTATACTGCTACACATGGGTTCCTAGAACACTCACCTAGCAGGAGAAGCCTGTACTACAAGGGGGCCCCCCTCCAGACTATAATTCCATTTTCTTTTTTTTTGTTCCCCCTGACACTATTCAGTGTTGACACCCCAGAGAGAAAGGAATGCCCTTAGAGGGAGTAGGCATGTGGTGTCCCAGTGATGCCTAAAACGTAAACACAGGAGATCCCTCCCTTGCCAAAATGCCCCACACCCTAAGCAGGGCCCACATGCAACAGAGTTCCCAGACAGACAAAGAAGGGCAAGCTGAGGTACCATGTACAGGTATATCAAAACAGCCAATAAGCTTTCGTAGACTGCCTATTCTTCCAGCTTCTCTACTTCAGCTTAATCTAAATACCTGTCTCAGTCCCAGCAGAAAACATATGGCACACTTGAAAAGGTTTAACTAAAAGAATTTATCATGGCAACTATTACTTAAGTCTTGAACAGGATTAAGGAACTCAACAAGGTTAGTGAGGCATCTTGGAGAATGTCATTACATCTAGGGCCCAAAGGGGAAAAGGGAGGAAGTGGCATTTCTGCAGGCCAGTAAGAGCTAAAACCGCAGAGTACGACCTTCCACCAAGGGCTGATGCCTCAGAAAAGCACGTTCACTGTTCTAACTAGGGTAAGAAACAAGCAGGAAGCAAAAGGAGTGAATAGCCCAACATTTTTCCTCTTTCCTTTGGAATTCCAGCTGGTATTTCTTTGGCTAAACCTATCTGGAAGCCACAGAAGATGTAAGCTCAGCTAAGCAATCTGTAGAGGTCCCATAGCACAGAATAGGGCAGAGAAGGGCTAAACTTGGGAGGGGTTAAATAAAAAACAACCAGCACCTGGCAGCTCTAGAATTTGGGGGATGGAGGGTCTAAGGTTTCTACAATTTCAGAGGCTCAGTTTAAAAATAATAATAAAATTAAGAGTATAAAATTAGGTATGGAAGTATTTGTTTAGATTGAGAAGAAAAATCACAACAAATAAATATTAAATAACTTGCAAATGCTCAACTATCTTATAGTCCATAAAAATCTTATTAACTGTCCACGATACCTTTATAATATTAACCTTCTTTACAGTTTTGGTTGCAATTTATTCATTGCTTCAAATAAAAACAACTTTCTAAAGTCAATTTCTGTAGTGAGAATAGAAAGATGATTTAATATTTTGTAGAATAATACAACAAAATTGTTCCTATTATCACAGCTAGGGAACATAAAATACACAATTCACAATATGTTTTTGTTATTTGTAGTCCCATTGTAATTTTGCACCCTACCAACATGGGAATTTTGACAAATTTTATTTGGCATGATTTGCCATATATGTTTAAATGTATGCTGCTTTTTGATTTGTATGTACTGCATTGTCAAATATATTCCTGACAGCACAGCACTTCCATTCAGACTATGTGTTGAGGAGAACTGTATCTGTAACTAAAAATTAAACATGTCTGCTGATTGGGAGAATTTTCCAGGGATCAGATTTATGTTCCGTACATTGCAAGCCTAGTTTTTACTCCACTATCCTTGTGTTTCTGCTTCCAATAATCATAGGAGTAATTCACACACTGATAGTTAGCAATAGCTTAACTGCACCAAAGTGACTGAAAGATTACATAAATATACCTCACTAAACTCAAGCTGAATATGAACTCAATTTTACCTAAGCTGGATCTTATAACAACCTGAAGCATAGTTAAGAAAATACAGGTCAATGAGATCTGTAGATTTGCATTTGAATCAAAAGTCTAATATACTCATTATGTACTTTATTTTTATAAAACTTATTACCTAGCTCTATTCACACGAAAGGTCTGGAAGCAATAACCAGTTCAGTGGCAGGGATGCCCCTTGTGTCTCTATTGTGGTTTTGAACTACCATTTTCAGGGAAAAGAACCTGATATCCTTAGAGAAATGGCTGATCCCAAGTCTGGTGCAGTGAATTCACGATATAAACCTGGGACATCTTCTCATACGGGAAAGCAAAGAAGCTATCTGCATTCACTGGGGTTATGTCAAGAGATACTAGGAGCCACATTAAAGGGACTTCCACTAGCCAAAGATGAAATAATTTGTACATCAAAATATATAATAAATATAATAGATTAAAAAACAACAAATATGTCTTTTAAGTATATGAGACCATAATGATATATTTTTAATCTCATTTGTTCCATATGAAAGTCAGAGCACCAACCTCAAATTCTGAAATTTGATAAGTAAAGAAGTTGGGGAAATCAAGCATTTATCCTCCCTTTCCTGTATTAACTGTCTTCCAAGGTAATCAAATAATTGACAAGGAAAAATTCTTCTTTATAGAAGAATTCCACTCAGTAACTACAGAAGAAATGATTAAATTAGAATACGTATATCTTGTAACACCTAATGAAATTATAGCTCTAGATGTCCAACAAACTCAAAACAAGTATGGAGGCTTTGGCTAGAAATAAATGATAAAGATTTATTCAAGGGTCTCAGGGTTTGCCAAGCAAAAACACAGCTAGGCAATACCCAGAATGTCCTGAAGAAAAAAGAAAAGCTAGGCGCTGTCATAGTAAAAAGTACATTCTTGAAAAGAATCAGTCCTGATTGGTCTGAGACAGTTGGTAATCCTCTCGATGACCAGTGCTCTAGATGATGGATGCCATCTGGTCTGGAAAAGGGTTGTCAGGAGGTCTAGGTACATGAATATTCTTTCCTTAGTCCTTCAGAGGGTAATCAGAGGGTCATTTGTAGGTTTGATTAGTATATCCAGGCATTGATGCAGGATTAAATTCCCAGGCTACTTAAAAAATAATGGAATCGTTTCCTCATGCCTCCATCTACTTGATTTTAGTAATGCAGTAGCTTTACTATAGGGACTCCATTTTATTTCTTCATTCTGTTCCTCAAAGGAAATGGTTTCATCATGGGCAATGATGCATGAATCATTCTGACTACATCTGAACTCTTTGGTCAATCTGAACATTACAAAAAATAAAATAAAAACAGGGTAAAATAAAATACAATAGAGAGTGTGCTGTGTATCATGCCTCTTACATGATACACTAGTGAGTACACAGCATCACCTATGAAATGTTCTTACTAAAAATTGAACTTAAATATGAATGAGCATCTAGATACATCTACCAGTTTATGGGAAATACCCAGAGGACAGATGAACATGTCAAACGATACCACAGGGTGGCCATATGCCAGCCCCAGAGTGAAGGATATTCTTTAGGACACCAGATCCAAATTCTTCAACCAATAAACAGCATTTTTTAAAAAGAGGGAGGACATTGATACAGATTAAAAGAGTTTTATGAAATACCAAATGCAATAAGAGGACTTTATTTGAATCTTGATTCAAATACACCAAATTTTTGAATGCTACAGAACAATGGGGAAAGTTGAGTACTGAAATCATAGTAGATAGTATTAAAGAAATAGTGTTATTTATTTATTTACTTTGCTATCACAGTGGTTAGGGAAAATAGTAGCCTTGTCTCTTAGAATACTTCCCCAAATATTTAGGGGGTGAGGTGATTGTGTGTCTAGTATTTACTTCAGAATGACCCAACAGATAGGATTAAGGCATCAGAGAGATGGTGTAGATGAGAAGGACTGACCATCCCTGACGATAGTTGAATCTGGGTGATGAGAACATGGAGGTTTTATTATACTATTCTCTCTAATTTTGTGCATAGGTTTGAAACTTCCATAACTTTTTCTCAAAAAAAAAAAAAAACAGCTGAAGGAAAATAAACTTTTTAAGAGGTTTCTCAAAACTGTTAAAAAGCCACTCTCCTCTTGCATCATCCAGAATAAAGTCTACCCAGGCCTTCAAGTCTTCAGGCAGACAATTTAACCCAACAGTGGTTCCCTTTTCTCTTTCTAACCCTTAAATATTGCCTGGCTTGTCAAGTGTTCAATGTCAGCTCCTGTCTCATCAAAGAACACTTGTCTACTCACTACTGGTATCTGACAAAGATGAAAACCTTGGACAGAGATGAGCTGGGGTATCCTGGCTCAGTTATGGGTAGCAAGACCAAAGGACAAAATCTTTCTGAACCCTAGAATTTGCTCACAATTTGGAACAGTATTTGAATTCATTGATTATCCACTATTATTTGAAGGCCCTGGCTGAGGGGAAAAAAGGAAGGAGGGAGTGAGGGAGGAGGGAGAGAGGAAGGGAGGGAGGGAAAAGGCAAGTAAGCCTCATCAAGCAATCGTTAAAGGTTACTTATGATGACAGATCCAGTGAGAAATCTCTGAATGTTGATGAGCTTAAGATCTCTGCCTCTCTCTTAATTTCTCCCTGAGACAGCTACAGTTAAAACTAGAATTCTGCACATGCTTTGCTTTCTTCCCCAGCCCCTGACAGCCTCTGGAGTCCTTGCTTTATTGAAACTTAATGCTCAAAGTTTCAACCCCTCCACACTGATAAAGTATTGAATTAATTAGGATTACAGAACCTCGAAATACATGCTTAGGAATTTTGTTTTTTGTTTGAATATATCATATGTTAGACAGTGACACCTATTGGTGAAGTATAATGTTGTAAACTAGGGCTACTGAGTATTTTAATCCAGTCAAACCTCTCTCAGACATAAATGGAAAAAAGCCAGGCTGAATTGGGAAAAATCCATGGTAGGAAAAGAAATCACTTTAATATGCATTTATCACCTTCCACTAGTCTAGATAATTTGATCTAGACTACAAGTGATGTCTCCTAAACTCTTACAAAAAGTATTTTCGGTTAGTATGACAAATATTCAGCCTATATTGTAGTGATATTGCCTGAAATTACAATAAACTCTTTTCTAATAGGGGTTTCTAGAGTTATTAAAGTAACTTGGTTCTTTTAAGTGAACAAACATTTAACAACCCAATTTTGAAAAATTGTGTGATTGAATTTTATTTTTTTAAATGACCCTATCTGAAAATGGAAATTCATAAAGTCCAACCTTATGCACACCAAATTAAACACAAAAAATTCTATACTAAAATTAAACCAAAAATTAGGAAATTAAATTTGAGCATTATAAATATGGAAAAGGGGGACTTCTAAGTATAAAATAAACACTTCTTGCCTCAGTCAGTTATAGACAAGAAAAATAGATCCTCTCATTAATGGAGCAGGTTGTAGGAACAAAAGTAAGGAAAAGTGGAATCCCAACCAATTATCTAAAGTGTTCCACATGCCACAGGGCTGCCACCGCCTGGACCCCTTCCTTATGAAAAGTCCTCAGTTTGTTAGAATGATTTAGATAACTGATTAAAATAATTTACATAACAGAATCATTTGTAAATATATTATAATATAAATGTATTTACATGGTATACATATATTTAAGTATATTTATATTATAAAATTACATTGCAAAATAAGTTTACTAATGATACCAAAGAAACTTGTTTTATAAACTCCACCTGAGGGAATACACCAATACACTGTACAATGAGTGGTACCTGAAACTAGAAGTACTCTTGAACCCAGTCTTCTTTCTGATATGAAATAATTTTCACCACCAGTTCTCTTATTCATTTCCTTCGTAACCACTTGATTGCATTGTAATGGATGGTGTGATGTTTTCTCAGGCTCAGTTCCGAACTCACCCTCTCCCATTACCACTGGGTGCCCACCCCAATTACCACTCCTCTCAGGCACCCAGTCTCTTCCCCTCAGTGACAAGGTGAAAGCCACCCGGACTGCGGTGAAGCACAAAAGAGTACTAAAATTTTATTTTCCTCTACTGCTCTTTCCCCTCCCTCTCCTCTGCCTTTTAATCAATGCCAGAGGAGTGCTTTAAGAAACCCATTCTCTTGTCCAAAAGTCCCTGTGTGACACGTTGCTGGATCATACAGGGAGCTGAAGGCACAGCAGAGACCACATTGGCCTTCTTGTCTCTAGAGGGCCCACAGGAAGCATGAATATATATTCATTGCTGTAGAGATGGTAACCACACCAATTGTGTGGCAAGATGTTCCAAGCTGCAAAAAGCCTAAACTGCAAGGGTTGGGTCTAGGAAAAATTTTAAAAGACAAAGAAAGAAAGAAGGCTTGTAACTGATGCATACTCTGCTGATCCTTCCAGAGGAAGGAAACCGTGTTAATAACAGACTAGGACAGCAACCTTGCAGTTAATTTTTATTTTGTATTACCATCATCAAAGGATGTTTAATGTGTTCCTGCATGGGCCAGGAGGGCCCTTGCTAAAATTAAAATCAAGAAAGGTTGGCCGTCTGTGGAAGTTAAAGGAACACGGAAGGAGTTGGAGAACAAAGGAACAACTTGTGGAATAAAGAAACATTTTTTAACTCAATTTTTTTTTGGTTTGTCTTTGTTTAACATAAGATTGTAGAGTAGGTGAGTTCAGAATCTTTAAATTAATAAAATATTACAGGCATGCTGGGTTATTCAAGTCATTCACTTGGGGAGTTGACCCAGAGAGAGTTCATTAGAATCTCTTGGGGATGAAGGGGTTCCACTTGTTGTAGAAGCCAAGTGCATTTTTAGAAAAGTCAGGGCAAGGCTGATGGTTCATGAAGACAAATTAGTTGAGCCTGAGAGAGCTCTGTGAGTTCAGGCAGATCCTGAGGACCAGAGTCATAGTGAATAGATTCCATGTTTTATTTAAATACCAGGATGCCCGTTACCAAAAGCTGAGAGCGTGATCATTTGGAAGGGCCCGAGGCTACAATCCTCTTTATAAAAAGGTAGGAATAAATCAGCGGTTTTCAACGTGTGGTTCCAGGGCCAGCAGCTGCGGCATCCTCTGGGAGCTTGTCAGGAATTCTCAGGCCTCACCCCTACTCACTGAGTCAGAAACTCTGTTACCAAAACACAGCCATCTGCACTTCAGTCAGCCCCCCAGGTGATTCTGATGTACATTTAAGTATGGGAGCCACTGGGCGTGGGGGCAACACTGGAATAAACGACAGAAATGGTTCAAGAACTTTATTACAGCAAAATAAGGACTCAAGGAGTCTTTCTGTCACCACCGCTTCACCCTAGTCTGGGCCATCAATGCCTCTGGTCTACACAGCTCCAACAGCGCCCTCCCCAGGCTCCTTCTCGCCAGGCTTAGGCCCCTCTAGCCAACTTCTCATCTGCAGGCAGAGTGAGCCTTTCAAATTACATCTAGCGTCACTCCCCTGATTAATACCTTTCAGTAGCTGCCCATAGTCCTTAGTATCAAGTCCAATTCACCACCACACTTCTGCTCTGTTATCCACAGTACCCTCTTAAGTTGGAATTTCTTTGCATTCTAGGCTTTAGCCAAGCTGAGTTGCTTTTAGCTCCTCTGATCCAACATCTAGCCATTATGCATGCTGTTTCCACTACCTGAGACACTCTTTCCATGTCCCGTCATCAGGCCCATCTGGAAGTGACTTGGTGGAAAGAAAAGGAAACCCACCGGGACAAGAGTTGTTAAACAGTGAGGAAGCCAGGAGAAAGAGGAAGAAGGAGATACACCCCCAGCCAAGAGTCCCAGCAAACTAAATTAGGTGCTGTGGGGTCTGGATGCCTGCCGTCCCCTTTAGTCTTCCACTTCTGCAGGCATTCGGCCTATCCCTGACTTCCCTTTCAGTGCCCCCCCAGTGTCTTTTGGACTCTCTGGGCCCCAGATACAAAACACCATCTGGAGATCAGGCTGTTAGTGGCTTCCAAGATGACAGTTATCTACACAATGTGTGGGGGTTCTCAAAGTGTAGTCTCCAGAACAGCACCGTCAATACTACCTGGGAACTACGAGAAATGCAAATTATTGGGATGCAGAACTACTATATCAGACACTGTGGGACAGGGCCCTGCAATCTGTATTTACAACTGTATTTGAACAATAAAATAAATTTTTTTAAAAAGAAAAAATATATTTTATTAATTGTGCTAAAAAAAACCCACAATGAGATACCACTTCACACCGGTCTGGATGGCCATCATTAACAAATCAACAAACGACAAGTGCTGACAAGGTTGTGAAGAAAAGGGAACCCTAGTGCACTATTGGTGGGAATGCAGACTGGTGCAGCCACTGTGGAAAACACTATAGAATTTCCTCAGAAAACTAAAACTGGAACTGCCTTTTGACCCTGCAATTCCAATGCAGGGATTATATCCTAAGAACTCTGAAACACCAATTCAAAAGAACCTATGCACCCCAATGTTCATAGGGATACAATTTATAATAGCCAAGTGCTGGAAACAGCCCAAATGCCCATCAGTAAATGAGTGTATCAAAAAACTATGGTACATTTACACAATGGAATACTACACAGCAGAAAGAAGGAGCTCCTACCCTTCACAATAGCATGGATGGAACTGGAGAGCATTATGCTACGTGAACTAAGCCAGGTGGTGAAAGACAAATACCATATGATCTCACCTATAAGTGGAACTTAATCAACAAAACAAACAAGGGAGCAAAGAAGAAATAGAGACATAGAAATAAAGAACAAACTGACAGTGACCAGACTGAGGGGGAGGGAGGTAATGACGGAAAGAAGGGGAAGAGTCAAGTCCTCCATGTATAAAGGACCCATGGACAAAGACAACAGGGTGGGAGCGACTGAATGTGGGGGAAGTCGATAGGGCAGGGGAGAGTAATGAAAGGGAAATGGGGACAACTGTAACTGAACAACAATAAAAAAAATGAAGTCCTCCAGATAAGTTTTATGCACCTTGAAATGGAGGATTACTGTCTGAAGTATTTTTGTTAGAGCCCATGCTAATGGAATATCAGGTTGTTCTCCTTAACCCATAAGGGTGCATTGTAATTTTGGCCTTTGGGTGATAATACCCCTCCCTCTTCTGTGTAAACCTCGAGATTGTCTCTCCATTGATGGGACTAAATATCAAGGCAGGCAGAGTCAGGCAGAGAGTGGCCCCTTTGAAGGGTATGGTGTCTGTCAGATGCAATTATAGAGATAGTAGTGACAATGAGAATTATAGCAACACTGTGATAATGAGAAAACAGTAAATACTGGCAATTACATATTAACCCTTATAACATACCATATGTCTATATAACTATATCTATCTCTATATCTATAAGATATCTATACTGATATAGATATAGAGATAGATATAGTATAGAGTCTATATCTATATGGTCATATATACATGGTCTCCAACAAATACAACATTGGAAAGTAGGAATTACTGTATGCCTTTAGAGATATAATAAAAGAAATCTCAAAGAGGTTACATGATTTGACTAAAGATACTCAACGGGAGAGTAATAAGTCAAGACTTAAATGTGGGTTTGTCTAGCTCCAAGCCACTATACACTGGTTATTCTTACAAAAGTGCAGGCCAGGGTTACTGGAAGAACACTCTGCTCCTTGGGTCAGGCCCTTCTTCTAAGCAAACATGGCAACATGTTGAGTTTCCTTCTTCCCCTCCTGCCTTTCAGCCTCCTTCTTCCAGTGTTTGTTTTGGGGCTTCTCTTCACTGACCAATGAGTAATACCACAGATTACATTTTCTGCTGCCATGAAGAAGTTGATAGGCAGTGATGGAGAGAGAGAGGGGAGAGAGAGAATAAATGGAGAAGGTAAGATGCACGTTGGCTCTGGCAGAACTGGTGGGAACACTAGACTGCAACAAAAGCATTATTAATTTAAGGAACTGCCTGAATTTGCCTCCAGCATTCTCCTTTGTAAACACTGTTAACACCCTGGAATGCTTGAATTGTGTGTAAATGTATAGCTTAAATATGTAACAACAGAATCCTAGGCATTACGTTTAGGCATCCAGAAACCGTTTGCCTCTAATATCTGCCAGAACAAAATAAAAGTAGCAAATGAGACTTCCAAATTATGAGGGTCTAATATTTCTTATGAAATTCTTGCATGGATTGTAGAATTGTTGCCTCCCTCCCACCCAAGACCCGATATAATCTATAACTGACAAAATACGGCCCTGCAACACTGGCACAGAGGCACTTATATTTATTTGTTTTTCTCTGTAACAGGAATGGGGTTCCTGGGGGTAAATGACTGCAGCAAGGACTTGTCTTTAGACAATGGGATTATTTAACTGGCGGAGTCACAGCTGAGTAAGTAACTTCATAAACGAGCCTGGTGGAGTCAACTCTGAGGAAGAGAATAATTACATCTTTCTGCCCTCGTTTTGGGTGGAAAGGCCCTCACTTAGGCACCATGGAGGGAAGCATTCAGAGAAGGTATATTTTGGACATTAGAATCAAACAACACATATTTACCAGATGGAAAACATATCTATGATTTTGGATGAGGTGATTCTCAGTGAAAAGCCATCCCATTCACACCAGGTTCACAGATTTTGCCAAATAATCTGGAAAGTAAGCATGGGTTGTCAGAGACATCTGGAGCCTCAATTTGGGGGAGAGTCTGACTGAGTTTGAGGAGCATCCATGCCCTGGACACTCCATCTAGAAGCAAGAAAATAAAGGAGAGGTGACGTAGTTGCTGCTGATTGTGAGCCAACAAGCCCATGAGGCAAGCTGGTGGTCAGTTAGCACCTCCACGTGCTGTGAGTCAGAGCTTGAATCCCTTGTCAAAGAATAGAACAATAACAGCAACACCAGTACAGATTGGGACCCACAATGGATGCTGTGGGCACTTCATACGTATCGGACAATTTAATCCTCTCAATGACCTTATTCATATTATTCTTATAATCTAATATTATTCCCATTTTATGGGTGAGCAAACTGAACCACAGAGGTTATATAGTTTGCCCAAGGTAAAAGAGCTAGAAAGTAACAGAAGCAGGATTACAACTCCATCAGGCTCCGGAGTCCCCATTCTAAACCACTTACATGTCATCACTGTCACAGAAAGATCCGGGACTTTCAAGTTTGACACTGTGCAACTGAACTCCAGTTTAGTTGCTTGGAGTTCAAATGTTACCCTGAGTAACTGACTTAACTTTATTCCTTACTTGTAAAATGGATAAAGTTCTGAACTAGCAGATTATCAGGAAGGTACTTTGCACTTAGCAGACACTCAATAAACAGTTTCTTAAGGTACAGCTTCATTAAACTCACCGATCACCTCTGGCTACAGTTCAGTGTTGGAGCAGCATTTATTGACTGCAGACTATTTCTCTAGCTAAAGAGATCTGAGCGGCACAATACAGTGGGATGATTGCAGACCATCAAAGAAAAGAATAATAAGCATGCGCACACACACACATATGCACACAGACTGGATTTTTGTGGAACTCAAAAGACAGAAAAACACCCAACTTCTACATTCAAATCCTATCACGTTTCTCAGGTGCATGGCACAGTTGGCTAGGATCCAAACTTAAGTCTCAATCTAATTTTTGTTTAGGGAGTGTGAAAAATTTATATCTTGAGTGCCGATTGTGCATATTTTATTTTAAATACATATCATCTTATAAACATAAGTACATAAAAATATAAAGTGCAGTGTGCATGCATAGGTGAGTGCACGTGTCCCCAGAAGGATCTTGTAACACATTGACCTCCCCCCATTACAGTCCATTTGAACCCTTCTGTCAACTGGGCTGGAATGATCCAAAACCATCATGAAGTAATTTCACTGGGATTATGAAGATGAGATATTTCTCCCCCTCCCCCCCCCCAAATTTAACAATTTTTCAAACATGGCTAATGACCCTGCTTTTCCTCCTATCCTTTTGCCATATGCCTTCCTGTGACACAGCCAGCAAAGGGCATGTGATGATGAATGACTTTTTTCTGTCTTGCAAAGCAGGAACCATGAAGTAGTCTTGTGGTTTCTCATCCATTCCCCTATTATTTGGCCTTTTTGCTCTGTGTTCCTGGGAAAGAGAAGCTATTTCAAGAGTAGAGAAGATTGGTTAATTATTTTCAAATGCCTTCTGACCTTGTTCTGTTAAACTAATCTCAACGGATTTATTTAAAATAACTTTCTGTTCATTGGGGTATTATTGAGGAAATTGCCACAAGAAGTTTCCTAGGGTGTAAGTACTGCAGTCCCTAGTACAATACCCTGCCACCCCAGTTTTAGTCAAAGTCTCCTGCTGAAATGTCCACTGAGAAAAAGTAAAATGATTTTCTGTTTGTTAAGCTGTTTTGATAGACAAGGACAGAAATTCATTTCAAGTCACTTCAAAAAAAAAAAAAGAGGGAGAAGTTGGATATTAACTAGATTTAACTGTGGTGATCATTTCACAATACATAACTATCTAATCATTATATTGTACAACTGAAACTGATATAACGTTACATATCAATTATACCTCAAAAAAAAAAAACCTCAAGCATTAATGTTTGAGGAAAAAAAAAGAAAAGGAAGGTAGAGCAGACTATATTCTGAAATCATTATAAAAGATTCTCCCTCCAAATGTGCAGAAGAGTCACTTCTCTCTGGATACCCCAGAGTGACTTTGTCCTCCTGGAAAAAGTAGGAATCCTCCCTGTCCTGTCTGAGAAGGTCCTCATCCTTGCAGCAATGAAAGGGGCAAGGGACACATACCTACCCAATCGGGTGAACCTGAACCACACGGGCAGTCATCAGGGCTGAGAACCACTTCTAGGTATCCCAAGTAGAGGCCTGGGAGGATGCCGGTGTCACTGCACTGACATGGAGAACACAGAAAGAGCAGGTCTGGAGAGGAGGAGGAATGAGTTCACACTGGCCCGTGTTGACTCTGAGGACCTACGAAACATTCAGGAGTACATCTGGTTAAATCTCACAAGAGAAGTCTGAGCCATAGGGATAAGTCAGATGACCTGTCCCAGGCAACACAGCGTGGTGGTGGTGGTAGTGCTGACGATGCTGAGCCGTGAATAGAATCAGGTCGGTACCAGGTCTGCTATCCTAGGCTGCCCATGGTGCCCACATCAGGCCAGGAAGCAAAACTGTGAGGTATGAATTTGCCTTTCTGGCCCTCACCTCTGTGCACCTCTGCCCTGGCTCCCTGCTCCCCTGCCTCAGCTTGCAGACTTCTTGTGCCTCCACATTTCTCCTCCTTTATATTAACTAAAACTGTATTTAGGAAAGGATCCATAATATTGCCTTCCCCAGAAGGACTGACTCGTAAGTAACAAATCAGGAGGGGGGATGATGCGGATAATATTCAAAATAAATGAGAGTAACAGGATTATTTACAGATATTATTTTGTGTTTGCCCCCGGTGGGGTTTTCCCTGTATCTTTCTAGGTCTACATAGACTTCCTAAGTCTTCTCTCTGCCCTACTGGAGATTTGTACTGAGAGACCCAGCCTTACTATTCCTGAGTTTTTAAAAGCAGTGACTTAGGTTAAAGAGTTACAAGATAAAATATAGGGATCCCAGTTAAGTATCACAAGAGATGTAACAGTTTATTTTTAGTTTAAGCATGGTCCAAGCATTGTAGGAGACATACTTATACCAAAATTTATTCATAATTTTTAAAAGATTTTATTATTTATTTTTAGAGAGAGAGGAAGGGAGGGAGAAAGAGGGTGAAATATCAATGTGTGGTTATCTCTCATTCGCCCCCTACTGGGGACCTGGCCCGCAACCCAGGCATGTGCCCTGGCTGGGAACCAAACTGGCAACCCTTTTTGATTTGTAGGCCTGTGCTCAATCCACTGAGCCACACCAGCCTGGGCAAGTTATTCATTGTTTATCTGAAATTCACATTTAACTGGGTAACTTGGTGTGTGTGTGTGTGTGTGTGTGTGTGTGTGTGTGTTTTCCCAAAATCCAGCAGCCCTACCAAAGGGTGAAGGGAGAGAGCCTTTGCAAACATGATATGTGATGAGGAAGAGACAAGGTAGCAGCAGGAGCGAGAGGAACCCCAAGACTAGGACAGATTCTAAGGTGCCCTCATAGACCTGGGCCTGGGCTTACCCCTCACACAGTGGAGAGGGGGCAGGACCTCAGTGGAGAGGGCTAATCACTGCCCCACAGGAGGCTGGGCCTTCAACCTCAGTCTGTGCTCCAGCATCTCCAGGACCAAGGAGGCAGAGGTGCCCAGTGCCCCCTAACATCAGGTAGCCATATTTGCTTGGACAATTAGTTTTTTCTCCGCTAAGCCCCAAGGACTGAGATGGGGATGGTCTAATAATGACTGATAGCAGATTTTCTACCAACCAGCATGGAGACTTGAGGCTAAATTTAATTGTATCTGAAGAAAATGATGTGACATTTCTAACATCCATTTTGATAAATAAACTTTATAACTTCCAAAAAAATCATTACTGCTAAACATTGCCTATTTTCTAACTGACACATACCAGGTAAAGTGCTGCATGTACATTATTTTGTTTTTGTGTTACACAATTATTATGGAACACAAGGAGGACGCCGATGTTAATGGAATGTCAGGCTTTGAGGAGTCTGTGAGTGAAATCAGAAGAGAAGGGGAACAGAGAACATAAATCAGTGCCCACTTTACTTATTGATTAGCCTGGCTCCAGCCCAAGAAACTAATTCTGGTAAAGAAAAAATTAGCTCAGAAAGATGCTTCACTGAATAATGAAAATATTTGTTTCAGGAGCCATCTGTCCGCTAACCTGGGCCCTGCTCTTCCTATTAAAAGGCAAAAACAGGGTTATTCTTGATGTGAATGTTTCACTTCTGTACCTCATATATTTTTCAGGCCTACCTCATACCTGAGGGCCCTCCTGTGACCAGGGTAAGTTCCTCCGAATTCTGTAACTCCATGAGAAACAGCCTGTATCTTTGGGCCAAGGTTTCAGTGAAAGCATTATATTCTGCAGTTACCATTCACTTGAAAGAGGGTAAATTCTCTTTCCAGTTGACACTGAATCGTGTCCCTGGGCTGAGAGAATTTGTTCACCTAGTCCTCGCTGTTCCTTTCCTTCTCCAGTAATAAGAAGCAAATAGCCATGAGTCTAATTCGGAAACATTCTGTCCCCCTCTGCCCCCACTCCTTAGCCAGAAGATTTAAATGGCTTCCCTTTCACCACACGCTGAAAAATAAATTACAGTCACACAATACTGTGGTGCCTGGTTTTGCAGTCTCAAGTCATCTCCCACCAGTCACAAACAAATAATGATAACGATAATAATCTTGTTCAACAATAACCAGCATTGTAATGTCTGTCCATAATTAGAAAGATTATAAAAGGAGACAAGTCATGAAAAAAAATTTCTTAATTCTTGAACAAAGGCTCAGCAATTATGTTTGGAATAGAGTTTACCATTGAACCTGACAAACGAACTCCTTATCAAAATTTATTAAAAAATAGTTTTGTTTTGTTTTGTTTTTAAGGAGAATTTTGTTTTACAAAATTCATTGCCAAGTCCATGGCCTCTGGTACAGAAACCTTATACCAAAATAGTTCAGTATGAGGTTAGTCTTAAATATCTCAACGTTGAAGGCAAGGAGTTATTAAAACCTATGTAAGTGTTTTGCACAGAAGGAGCTCACCACCCTCTGCAATTAAAACAGAGATGATGGTTTCTTCATGAAGAAACTGGGAGGCATATGTGTGAATATATAACCCGCAATCCCATGCAGATCCAACCACGTTGACCTTCTTAGCATTTATAACACTCTATAAATTGCAATACGTTAAAGACAATTTTTCCTTTGGTAGAAATAACTCAGATCTGGACTTTTCTTTACCTTGATGTCTCACAGATTCTTCAAGGTCAGAAAAACTGTCTTATTTCTCTCTGCCTTTTAAAAAATGTATTCATTCTGAGCTAGGTTTTTCACTATTGAAGTTACAAATATAGAAGCAAAAAGACTAGAATGTACTATTGTTACTATGAACTCACAGTTTTTTTAAATGTAGAGAGACTAACATAATATAATATAAATATATCCTAGCTATGTCCACTAAAGGTATTAGAAACAATACACCCCAATAGCAATTAGTACACTCAGACTTTGGTATTATAAGCTGGTGCTTCTTGGACATATGGCAGATTCTAAGACTGGGGCAGGGAAAGTACAAAATGATCCTGGAGTAGTAGAGTACTCCAGAAAGTGGTCAAAGAATGATAGAGACAAAGGAAGGAAGGGAGGGAGGGAGGGAAAAGAAAGAAAAGAAAAGAAAAGAAAAGAAAAGAAAAGAAAAGAAAAGAAAAGAAAAGAAAAGAAAGAAAACCATTTTGAAGGAATTTCCACAGGTAAGTCAGAGATAATTTGAATATCAAAATAAATAATGATACTAGTTTATCATAACTTATTTTAAAAAAGAAATGGCCCATAATTATGTACATAAAATACATAGGTGGGGAAACCAAAAATGTTATACAGATATAGCAATATAAAGGCAGAAGCAATTATGGAATAGAAAATCATCAACGGATGCTCCAACTAATAGATGGAAGTTTGATAAGGAATGTGATATTTACATAACCTCAAAGTATCTCCACACAAAATTTTTATGAATTACACAGGGGAAAATTAATAACTTGGCAGTGAAAAAATCTAGTGGACACCCTCTCATCCATGTTAACATTACCACTATTGGGGCAAGCCTACATTTTGTGCCTCTTCCTGAGATGTACCAAGTTACAACCTAACTTCTTTCTTTCCAAAAATGCATAATGTGGAAGTAATCATAAAGTAACACTAGATAAACCAAAACTGAAGAACATTCAACAAAATAAAATAACTTGTACCTTTCAAAAATCTCAAGATCAAGAAAGATGAAGAAAGGTTAGGGAACTATTAAAATAAGAGAACAATTACAGAGACCCATGAATTACAGGCAATGAATGAATCTGCATGGGATCTTGTAGTGAGAGAGAAAAGCTTATACAGAACATGACTGAGACAACTGACAAAATCTGACAATGAACTGTTGATTACATAACAGTATTATTAAATTTCATAAGTTTGATTATTTTACTGTGATTATGTAAAAGCACAGTCTTTTGGGGGGATGAATATAGACTAAAGTGTTTAGGGATAAAGGAGCAAAATATCTCCAACTTAGCCTTAAGTGTTTCAGAAAGAAATTATCTGTGTGTGTGAGAGAGAGAAAGAACAGGAGCAACTAGGGCAAGATGTAAACATTCACTGGTCAATCTGGATAAAGTATCAGGAGATCATAGTTTAAAATTATATCAAAATGAAATGTTATGAAAATTTACCCATTTGTCAAAACCCAGCTAAATCCTTACATTTCCATGGAGACTTCTCTTCCTGTTACAGAATGAAAGCATAGGCCATAGAATTTTTTTTAAAGATTTTATTTATTTATTTTTAGAGAGGGAAGGGAGGGAGGGGAGGGGAGAGAGAGAGAGAGAGAGAGATCAATGTGCGGTTGCTGGGGGTTATTGCCTGCAACCCAGGAATGTACCCTGGCTGGGAATCGAACCTGGGACACTGGCCATAGAATTTTGTTGAAGGAAGGGTCTAGATACTTTCTCCAGAGAAATCCTAGCATGGTAAGTCTGCCCTACTCAATTGTTAATTAGTCAAACGCTGTGTAGGAAGTTGCTTCTCTGGTCCTCACTTATTACCAAAATTCTCTGCAATAATTTTTCTCCCCAATTATACTGTAAGCTCCTTGAAACCTGAAAATAAGTCCTTGAAGTTCTTCAGCCTTCTGATCTCTTATTCACATTTCCCACCCCTCTCCTATCCTATCCCCATGATCCACAGTCTCAGTGACAGAAACAAAAAATAAATTGGAATGTGCCTCCTACTCCTTTATCCCTCCTGTTTCAGTTTAGATATGATCTCCTCCAGCCTTTTAGGGTCCCCTAGATTAGGTTGGATGACCCCTGTCCATATTGCTCATACCACCCATTCTTACACTTATCTTACTAAAACTGGTTTCTTTCTTGTCTATCTCCTTCACCACAGGCCAAATTCTTTGAAGGGTGAGATTTTCATCTTGAAAAACAATGACTTTAAGCCAACTGTTATATATAATTATATATCCCTTGAAGTATTAGCATCGCCCTCAAAGTTTAAAAAAGGTGTGTGTGGGGACATTTATAGTTGTATCAAGTTTTACTGAAGGTCCTAATAAGGTGATATTTTCTAGTCTACGAACAGAAGGTTGAAGGTTAATACAGTCTGCTTATAAGCTACTAATAACCTCATTGCTGTGTGATGCTAGATGAATAGTAAAAATAAGGCATTCACTTGTCTTTCTATTTCTTAAATGCCATGCCTTTATTATCATCTTAACTCTAAGGTTCATGAAATGAAGACACTGAAAGAAATCAATGGACAGCATCTTGAGCACCGTGACATAAATTATCCTTGAGTTAATAATTTACTAGTTTATAGAGCCAAGGGAGATAAAGCAAGATCCCAATGTAAGTGAAATATAGTGTGTGCATTTTTAAATAATTCATATTTTAATTAAAATTGCCTATGGAACATTGAATATTCCAAAATCATTTTGACCAACACCTACTTTCATCAGCTTTAAAAAGAAAAAAGAGTCCTCAGACATAACTTTGCAGGGCTTTTGAAGGTCCCCAAACTGTGGAGACGTAGGTCACATGCTCTCGCCCTGTGCCCTGTGCTATAATTAGATTGTGGTGTCAAGAGGAGGAAGTACACACTGAACAGCAGGTACACAGTGGGTTTTGCTGCATGAAGCATAATGAGGATTTCAGATGTAACACACTAATACTTGTTTTATTACCATAGTCAATTGTCCGTGCATCTTAGGATTCATGTTGTATGCATTGGCTAAGTCATGTTTCTTTCATTAGCCAAGGCAATTAATGTACATGCAGCCTTTTAAGTACTATCTCTTTACGCTTGCTCCTTGTTGTAATTCAGTTTGCAATGACTAAAATAATTTCTCAATGGCGATGTCATAGCTTAATGAAAAAATATACAGCACTAATGTAAGAAGCATTTGTAAACATTTTTAAGAGGATATTGTTGTTACACAACACTGTAGCAGATGGCTATGAAAAGCAGCTCAAACTCAAGAACTAGCAGAGAGGCAGACCTCGGGGAATTGGGGTAAACAAATTGAAGTAGAAATTTTACTCTTTTGAGAGAGAAATTAAAGCCATATCAGAAATAGCTTTAGGTATGTCTTTTGGTTTATATGGTTAAAGGCCAAATACAGGCTAGTGTTTACAATTAATGACTCAGTCTTTTTCAACCTTTTAACTATTAAGAAATTGTTTTGTGCCAAACCACAGAAACCGTGAGGAACTGAGACAAAGAAGGATGAAATAACTCTCCCAAGAGTCTCATCGCCACTTAGCTATGGAGCTGGAATCCATCCCACACCCAATTCCTCCCAATTCCTGTTTACCAACAAGCACAGCGGTTAAGGAGCTAGGCTGCACAGGTTTGTCTGTCCTTCCCTACATAGTAGCTGTGGGACTTTGAGCAAGTTACTTAACATTTCTGAGCCTCAGATCATTGTCTATAAAACAAGAGATAGTAATAGAAACCTAGCCCACAGTATTTTATGAAGATTAAGTTCGTATGTGCCAAATGCTTAGAAGCATACCTGCCACATGGCAAGTACTCACTAAGTATCAGCTCTTATTACTATTACTCCTCCTATGCTGTACTGCCCATCCTGTGCTGTCTGCTTTCCTGTTTAAGGACACAGTGTTTCTTTGTTTTAAGTATGATATTGGGCTATTATGATGCATATTTATAAATGAATGTGTATGTGAAATGTTTTAGAGATGACTATTTCATGCTTGATACATGTCATAATCAGAACCCAGATTTAATCAACTTTCTGAGGCAGAAAATACCCATTTTCCTCCAATAACTATCCTCTCTTTCTACCAGTTAGTGAACTTGCTAGTTGCAGCCAGTGCATGGCTTTCCAGAATAAAGACTGTATCACCCTTTGCTTGCAGCTAGATGTGGTCAGCCACATGATCACAGTTTCATGAATGGGATGAAAGCAGAAGTACTGTGTGTTACTTCAAGGAGGTGTCCTCACAGAGAGCAGGACATGAAGATCTTTACTCCTTCCCTCTTCCTACTTACTAGGATATAGACTTAGTGACTGATGCTTGAGCAACCATGTTAGACCAGGAAGTGGGAATCAAGTGTTGATGATGGTGGAATGGCGAGGTAGAGGAAACTGGAGTTCCTGGTGATTATAGAGTTGCCAGGCAGCTGGGGACTGCCTACCTCCAAAAATTATTACTGCGAGAAGAAAACAAATTTGGATTTTCTTTTCTGCATGTGAACCTCTCTTGCTCATTCAACTTCTCAAGCATTTTGTATTCTTTGTACCTGTCTCTGTTGCATGACATTCACGATATTGAACTATGTCTCACTGCCAGAACAGCTGTTGCTATAATGCATGTGAGTTCCTATAAGTGAGGACTGTTCACAAAGCCCTCATCATGAAGCCAGGCAGGTTCTAGGTAAATGCTGACAAACTGAATCTAAGTGTGTGGAAGACACTGAAAATACAGGTCCTACTGACACTAAATCAAGAGCATCCTTTTAGTATAAGCATAAAGGTCTTTTAGATGCACATACTTACAACACAAAAGAGAAAAGGGACACAAATTTTTGTTTGGGGTAGCTGTGACAATTCCACTGCTCTGATTCAGAATAACTTTGTTGTAGTTCAGAAAGTAAATTTTCTTGCTTTAGGATTCTTTGCTTGGAGGCTCCAGCAATAAAGCATATACCTTTTGCTGAAGAACATTCTGGTGTGAGGTCATCCTCTTGAGTAGAAAGACTTAGGAAGAGTGACTGGTGGCTCTGAGGCAGAAGAGGCCCATGACACTGTCACATGATTCATACAACTGACCCAAAGTTGTGGGATCACTTATGAGAATTCTGAGAGTGGGCCTGTGTCCTAGGTTTAAACCTTGTTGTCTGTTTCTACACTTAATCTAAGTTCTATACAGAATTATTTTTTGAGGGTCATTGAAATAGAGAGTGTTCATCATTTGAAATAAATAATTTATATTACTATGGATCATGGGGTTTAAAAAGTAGCAGGAACTGAAAATTTTAGCTTTAAAAAGGAATGTTTTAGCAGGATATAACACTTTAGGGAATATAGGGTTTGGTTTCCTGTTTTGGATTTTTTTTTTCCTAGAAGAAAGCAATCAAATAAGGTAGGGGTTTCAAACTCATTTTCAGTGGGGGCCACATCAGCCTCACGGTTGCCTTCAAAGGGCCGAATGTAATTTTAGGACTGTATAAATGTAACTACTCCTTAACAGTTAAGTGAGAGCTCAACACGGCCGCCGGGTAGAAACAAGGTGCAGGGCCAGATAAAACAAGATGGAGGGACGGATTTGGCCTGCGGGCCTTGTGTTTGCCACCTGTGAAATAAGGGAAAACAGACTGTCCTAGGCATGAGGGTCCTGTTGATTTATGCATTCTCAGCTATGATCTCGTGACTCTCTGGTAATGCTACATACCTGAAATTACTAAATGAGCTCTATAAAAAGAATCATTTTATGTGAATTTAAAATTTAGCTCTAGTATTAATCATTTAGCTCAGTTAAATTTTCCAATGACATTGACATCATAAAGCTCTTCAGAAGGTTTGAATACGGTAGAAAACAGGCCTGTCTAAATGTAAGAGCCTAATTTGCTCTTCGAGGAAGAAATCATTTTTTCGGTGGTAAAGCTTTTTCGAGATATCATCATTACACTGATTTGGCTGCAAATTCTTAAATGGCAATGAAAGATGAGCCATGTGCTTTTTCCCAAATTCATACAAGGTCCACAGTGAGAATCCTTTCATACCACTTTCTCTGAAACAGGATCACTATCCAAAGGGCAGGGAAACATAGAATTAGTTAATATATAAGAGCAGCTGCAGAAAATACCCTCATTGCCTTTCTGATGCCCAAGACAAACTGGGAAACATATGTCCCCCTGATGTCAGAGTCACTTAACACATAACCCTAAGGTTATGTCTTGTGTGACCGTGTGTTGGCTAGTTTAAAAACTAGTTCATTAGTACCACATATCAGTACAGTTAAAACTATTTCACTCTAGCTATTTTACCTATTGGAAATAGGTATTTTGCCTTCAGAAAATAATACAAATGTCATTGAAACAACTTAATCATGGAGCATAATTATTCAAACAACTGAGCATGACTAAATCATTATAAGGGTGAGTGAGATTTCTTATCAGAATCACTCATCACTTAAGTTATCTGCACAGTTATAAAATGTTTGCCATCAGTAAGGAAAGAATAAATGAAGGGAGAGAAAACATCTTTAGGAAGATGTCATTAATTCCCTTGGTTTTAAGGACACTGGGGCAAAAAGTCTTGTTTAGAAAACTCTGAATCCCTAATGATGCAGCTGGCCTTTGAACCCTCCAGGAAGCTGCAGGCAGCATGGTTGCTGTTATTAAGATTCGCTGCTGTGAAAGTCTAGGGACTTGGTGACCACACATTCCAACTGTGGCTTTGTCTGACCCTGGATTCTTGCAGCTGAGCAAGTCCTTTCATTTCATTTTTCTCTGTCTGTTGTTTTTTGTTGTTGTTGTTGTTTTCCCAAAGAGGAGAGAGAGGAAGAAAAAGAGAGAGAGGGAAGGAGAGCAATAACAATAACATAGAAAAAATAACATTAACATAGAGACATAATTTTATTTTATAGCCCAGGTTTTCCATTTTTTTCATCTATATGAAAGACTGGACACTAAAAATACTGGAATGTGAGACCACATTTACTATGCAGTAGAAGAACTAAATGTGTGGTGACAGTCATAATGGACTTCGGAATTATGGGTAGAATCAAAATCCTGGTGTCCAGGAGCCTGTGTCTCATTAAAACACCAGAGCAGTTTTCACAATTTGGAACCCACGAGCATTTGTACAACAGCCCAACCAAACCCTGGCACTCCAATCTGAAACCACAATTTCATAAATTATAACCAATCTGAACTTAACTCCAATTCGCAGAAATTCACAAACGTTTTCTACTGAAATGAACAGATACAGTTCTATAGAGACTTAAAATCCACTCTGAAAGAGTTTACAAAAAAAAAAAAAAGGATTCAACCTGAAACTCTAAGGGAAATTTGGAACAGGTAGAAAGTAACTTTTCATGAAACCAAATCAAAGAGAAAATTTCCAGAAATTACATGACTTCTTTGTATGAGACAAAGCCAATACTGTGTTGACAATTGTTAAAAACAAGACAACAGGCCCCAGATGAAGTCTCTTATGCCAAGCCACCAAGTCACCAAACCAAAACTTATAGTTTTGGCTCTCTCAAAACTGGGATCTTGAACCAGTTGATCAGAAATCTCCTAATCAGCACTAGTCAGGGCATCTGCCTGACAGACACCCCTTCCTTTCCCTAAAGGAGAGTAACTTTGCAATATCCAGTCACTTTTTCGTCTCATGTAACTTTCTTGTTCCTGCTCCCTTCTGCCTATAAAAGTCTCATTTCTAATGTAAAATTTATTTCTTACTAATAAAAATTTGCTAGTAAATATTGCAAGTTGGCATTGAAAGTTTTCTTCTCAAGGTGAACTTACAAAAATGAATAGCACTACTATATATGTACACACAATGATGAATTGAGGAAATATCATATATGAGAATACCCCATTCACAATAGGTACAGAAAGTATAAAGTACTCAGGAATAACTAACAAAACATGTGCAAAGATTTTATACAAAAAAAAATGTCCAGGGTAATTAAGCAGCATTAAAAAGTCCAGTCTCTGCACAGCTTTTTCTTTATATCCTTTATCATGGGACTTCTCAGCTGGTTCTCAGATGGTTCTCCAGGTTGATTGTTCCAAAATTTGGTTGTAATTTTGATGTGCTTATGGAAAGATGGGAGCACAGTATCCACCTTCTCTACCATCTTTACCGGAACTCCTGAAGTCTTCCATTTTCTACATCTCCTCAGAGCACCCTTCTATCTGCTGGATCGGATGCTGCCCAATTCAAATTGATTTCTGCTCAAATAAACTCTTAAAATTTGTAATATGCCTTAGTTTATCTTTTAACAAATGAATTATCCTTTAATGAATAATTCAGCTGATGACTTACTCTTGACAAAATAGTCACCCTCCTTTTTTTAAAAACTCAGACTATTCAGTCACAAAGTTACTGACTCTTTGTCTTTGGGGTTTTATCCTCGTAAGTTGGTTAACTACAAGTGAATTGTGTTAATAGATAGAGTAAAACCCTGCAACTTGACTCTGGAGGACATTTTGTATTTGTTTATTTTAAAAAACGCTAATGATAATAACAATTATAACTGGTAGAAAAACAGTTTTAACACTAACACATCTGTTGCTACTAAAGTACTGAGTTCCCTGTTTTTGAGAAATCTGCTGAGGAATAAACTTTATATTCTAAGTAGATTTTCCATAGTTTGAGAAGAGCCCTTCCTCTCTTCCCTCTATCCTCACTGCAATATTCCTCTGCTGCGCCCCCCCCCCCACAACCAAAAAAAAAACAAAAACACCTTTTGGCAATCTATTCCTTTGGGTTAACAAGATCCTCCTAAGGATATGAGAAGATGTTGAGAACAAACTTGCTTTAATTGATAATTTACCTGATGTTCATTTACTTTGGCAATATCAGTGAATCTGAATGTGGTAAGCAGGGGTCTACGCCGGCCTCCACGACTCCAGCTCTCTGGTGTAGAAGCTCAAATAGCGCCTCTTTCCCAGTAAGTAATGATCAGAACAAAACCTGTGAATATGATGGGATATCATGCCCATGATTGAGTAATCAGTCGACTATGAGTTAATCAAAAAGGCAATTATCATGGCAATTAACCAAATCAGAGGACCATTTAAAAGAATATCAGAGGGCCCTTCTTCTGCTGGCCAGGAAGAAATAAAACTTGCCATGTTGTAAGAGCATGGTGGCTTCTAAGAACTGAGAGCTGTCCCCAGCCAGTAGCTAGCAAGGAAAAGGGCCCTCAGTCATGAAACCACACAGAAAAAAACCCTGCCAACACACCCAGTGAGCTCACACGGGCACTACAAGTCTCAGCCAGCACTTTGATTTCAGCCTGGTCACAGCCTGAACAGAAGACCCATTTAATTTGCATCTAGACTCATCCCACAGAAACTGTGAGATAATAAATTTGTATTATTGTAATCCACTAAATTTTTGGTAATGTTTTATGCAACAATACAAACTTAGTATGTTGATGAACACATATAGAAGTCAATCAGTCAACAGAATCTCACAATGAAGTTAACTAACTTCACAATAAAGGTAATAGTTAGTTTATATTGCTGGGAGTAAAAGCAAAGATTAGACAATACTGTCTAATCTTCAATATTAAATACTGTCTTATTTCTTCAATTATAACATTTGGCATAAGTGCCTAGAAAGTAATGTTTTCATGTCTTCTCTGTTATCCTCTTCCTGGGACCACATGTCACCTTCTGAAAGAACATCGTGAATGATTCCTTTATAATAAGGTAGTTAAAGTCAACATTCTTCTGAAAAGAAGATGTACAATTAAAAATGGTGATTATCTGAAGAAGTTTCTCTTTTATACATATATATGGTACAATCATATATATGTATATATGAGATTATAATTTTGATTATAATCATAATCAAATTTTGACTATCTAAAGAAGTTTCTCCTTTATGTGTGTGTGTGTGTGTGTGTGTGTGTGTGTGTGTATGAATATACACACAGAATTTGGTATAATCAGAATTTGGTCAATTAAAAAATGTGATTATGAAGAGAGAAGCACATAGGACCCAATTACATATAGATTATATTAACATTCTCATTATGATGTATTGATTTGTTTTCCTTTTTCCATTTTGCAAAAACAGTAGTAAGTAATAGCAGCAGCATCCTTTACGGAAAATTGTACTTGGCTGTTTTCTCTCTGCTGAGGCTCCTGATGGAAACAGACATAAGCTGAGTGAGGTAGCTTCCTGTAAGAGAAGTGCAATGGCCTAAATGTTAGGAGACTCAGGTTCTATAACCTATTTTAACATTAAATAGCTCATGATTTTAAACATAATTTTCTTTTCCTAGGTCTCAGTTTCTTCACGTATAAATATAAAGGGTTCAATGAGCTCACCACAGTTTATGGTGTTAAAAAACTTAGGGAATCCCCAATGAACACATCACAGAAGCAAAGATCACACACAAATGGGGCAGGGGAGGTGGGAAACCAAGCAGGACGGCCCGAGGTCTCCATGTCCACACCCACACAAATAATTGTTTTCTATTTCATACACATGGGTTCTATGGAGGATTTCAGATCAACAAAACTTGCCATCATTTTAAGACAAAACTGTTGAAAATAACTAGACTAAATGGTCTGTAGAGCGTTCCCATCAAGGACCATATGAGTGTCTCAGAAGAAATACTCCAGAAGAATGAGTATATGGTCATCCTCTCTTCTAATCAGCACTCTAGGTCTTAGGTTCCACAAAAGTAAAGATAATTTTTTTCTAAGAAAGATTGGATGCCCCATTATCTCCTGGCACTTCAGCCTTCCTTCTTGTGCAGGTTCTCTCCTTTATTGTGCCTTGTGGTGGAACATTTCACAGACAGCCCACACTCAGCACAGCCAATATGTTCCAGTACAGCACTCACTTCATTAAGTTTATCTGTATCACTAGAGCCAATTCATTGAGTGTGATAAAATTTATTACATCCTAAAGCTGCTTATATAAAGCAATTTTAAAATCAGGAAAAAATCTTTTTCTGTCCTTCTCTTCTATATTCTTGGCTCTGGCCCCTAAATTTATGTTTGATGCCAGGGTAAGACTAGCTTCACCAACAATCAGATCAATTCCTTAACAACTCTAGGATGCTGAGTAGACTATTGAAGGGGGTTGGTACTTTTGGACATGGGAACAGTAGGAGAAAGACTGAGAGAAAGGTATAGGAATAGAGTTTCTGGAAGGTAGTGATGTCAATCATTAGGAGACAGAGATGTAATTTTGTGTTCCTCTTGCTACACCTCAACTCCATTCCTATCCTGATGTAATTCTGAGCACACCAAGGTAAACACTCCCTACCCCTTCTGCTGAATGGTAGTGCAGCCTGATGTTGATAAATATCATTGACCAATTTAACAGAAATTACATTATTATAATGACAATGGCTGCTTTTGCCAATACACGTTGAATTATTGTATGCCATAATCTGTGCTGAGCACTTCATTATTATCACCTCATTCACTCTATACAACCACCTATGGGGTATTACATTCTCCAGTTTATAAATGACAATACTAAGGCTCAAGGGAAGTTATTTAACTTGCTCAAGTCACATGGCTAATAAGTAACAAGGTCACATTTGCCTGAGTCCTAACACTTAACCACAAGCTGTGCTCTTCTCAAACTACTAGAGTCTGACATTTACTTTTGGGTGCCTGTCCCCAGCACAGTATCTTGAACAACAAATGATATTTAAATATATCTGTTATTGAGATAACTTTCCCTATTATTTTTGGTGGTAGAATTGAAACCAAATCCAGTGGAAGGTATAAAAATTAATACACTCCTCAGTGGAACTGATCTTTATTTACATCATTATGACAGAATGAAACACATTTAATTTTAATTGATGTAATCTCTTCTCTAAATGATTTATGAACACAGGACCATTGTCTTTATATGGAAATTCTTAATTCTCTAAAATGAAAATAAGTATCTAAAGAAGGTGGCTATCAAAGCAATAGATCTACAAATAGATAAGTCTAACCCATATTAATTTCAATTTATATAATCTCTCCTCTAAATAGATTTGTTGTTCTAGGACCACAGTCTTCTCTGTATGGAAATTTCTAACTCTCTAGAATGCAGCCATATTTAAAGAAGAAAATTAAAGGTATGAATCTAAATAATGACTGATACAGTCTGGGTTGGTTTGGGATTCGTCTTAAAAAAACATTTAGCTCATTAGCAATAGCAGCCTGATCTATTCTCTCTACTTAGTAAGTGTTACATATGGTATTGGCTGTATTTTCCAAACCCTGAATCAGGGTACATGACATAGGATTGCTAGGGAATATCCAGAACATATGGTCACCATCATATTAAGGAACAGACACTGCAGATACTTTGGAATTGTTATTCCTATAGCACATATGTGTTTCAGAGAATAACCTCTCCTTTTCCTAAAGATATAGCCCAAATCTACCAGAAGCCTTTGAGAGTTAAAGTTAATTATATATCCAGGTAGGTGGGCCAGCAAGAAAGCTCAGAAAACAGCTTGATAATACAAGAAATCAACCTTTCGACCATTTTCAGTTTAGAGAAGCCACATCAAATCTTAATGAGAAACCACATGTAGTGGTAAATTCTGGCATTTAATTTTATGATTATTTACAGCCATTCTGGTGCATAGCATATGGCATAGAGTTGCCTTTTTTAAAATACCAGAAAAATAAGCTAAAATGGACTAAATATACAACAATCTAGTTTTATTCCTCTTGATAAAAATATGAGAAACATATTTAACTAAATGAGAAAGATAAAATTGTAAGAGCTGTGGGTAATAATTCATCTTTGGAACTAGTTGGCATTTGCCTTGGGCAAAAACTGGTAACAAATATTAAAGTAACCAAATTTTCAAAGTAATTTATTCTTAGATGAATGTCCTAAAATCTGCCAAAAGCTTCATTCTTTTAATTCTATACTCATTTATCATTCTAATGAAATTTTTTAAACTATATTATAAAATCTTTCACCATTTGGTTTTTAAATTATTTTCTGAGGCCTCATAGGAGACTTTGGCAATAGAAGCAACAACATGCTTTATTTTTTTTCCCCTGGAGAATAATGCTTTTGCTCATCCACATCCTTATATATAAACATAATAAATTTGAGTATATTTATTTCTGAAATAAACTATTATGGTATGATTCATTAAATGGGAAGATGAACAATCAGACGGCTTTTGACATATTGGGTCAGCCAAAAAATTCATAAAATAAAAGACTCATTTTCACCAATAACTTTACTGATTTGGATATTTTGAGTATGTCAGCTATTTCCTGTGTTGTAGAATGCTGATAGTTCTCAATTGATGTCCCAATTTAATCGCTATCAACTTCAATGGGTCTACTCGACTGTGGAGCATTTTCCAGTGAGAAATCTCCAGCCCAAAAGTTTGCAAACTACTTTTGACATGTTTGATCAGTCACAGCACCTTCTCCATACACTGTAAAATTTTTGTTGTTGTTGTTGTTGCATTTCAGTTGCATTTTTACCTTTCCTGAAGTAATAAAGCATAATATGCTGAAAATGTTGCATATTTTCTTCCATCTTCAATATTAAAATGGCTATACAAAAATTCATAATTTTAGTAAGTTTTTTTTTAATACACACTGATATGACAGCTTTCACACTACAATTTAACAAAATTGTTTTGGATGCAGTTAAAGACAACTAAGCACTACTAGAGCCATCTTATGGAAAAAAACAAATGAACTTTTTGGCCAACCCCATAATATAAAAATAAAAGCAGAATAGTTTCAGATACCAGTGGCAAACCAGGATTCACTTCCCTTTCCATCCAAAATCCTACCCAAAAAGAATCTATCAGTAGAAAAGAATATAACTCTGTGACCAGAAAGAATGGGAGAAGAGGGCAGTTCTTTGCATTTCTGGAATTGTAAAGTAGATAGAAGCACAATGATGGATAAAACAGTGAAATAATTCACAGTCCAGGATCTGCCATAGGGGAATACAGTGCAAAATGCTGAAAATAAGTACAGAACTAGAGAGTCTCTAAGACAGAAGTAAGACCAGGGGCAGAATGAGAAACAGGGCTGAAAATAGAGAAATTGGTTGAAGAATGGTAGAATTGAAGAAAAATCCCAGTCCTTTCCTCTCCACCTTGGTCCTCAGATAATGAAAATTGGCAGGTTCAAAGTAGTCTACTCTACTCTCAGGCAAAAATTAATACATAAATAAAACTTAAGTGGATAGCTGTTAGAGAAAAAATGTATAGAATTTGATTTTTTAAAGTATAAGATACAGACTCATAGATAGAACTATTTGACAGTTGCCAGAAGGGAGGAGTTTGGGGGGATGGATGAAAAAGTTGAAGGGATTTAGAAGTAAAATGGTAGTTACAGAATAGTCATGGGAATGTAAAGTACAGCATAAGGAATATAGTGAATAATATTGTAATAACTGTAAGAGGGGGAACCCAAAACAACTCAAAATTAACTTCTGGAGAATGGGCCCCTTGTAGTACAGGCTTCCCTGATTAGGTGAGTGTTCTAGGAACCCATCTGTATCAGTGTACCAGCTGGCATTATTGTAAGAGGCTGCATTCAGCATCAGTGAATTTTTTTAAAAGACTTGAAATTTCAATACATTTGCAGATTTCATGATGTTTGATTTACTAGTGCACCTGCCCACACCATGCTGAGTGTTCAGCAGCTTTTGACCAAAAATAGCATGACCCCTGTGACCTACCCTCCTTATTCACTGCATCTCTCCTCAAGACACTTTTTTATGTTTTCCCAGATGAAAAAGGTCCTCAAGGGGAAACATTTTCTCCATGTGGAAGGGGTGAAGCAAAAAACAAACAGCAGAAGCACTAAAAGGCATGAAAATTGACAAGTTCAAAAACTGTTTTGAGCAGTGGAAAACTCTCAGTAGTTGTATTGCATCAAATGGACAGTATTTTGAAGGTGACTGAAGTTTAAGCACATAAGAATACACAATTTTTTATAAATTCCAGGTTTTTTTGGTCCCCCCTTGTATATGGTGTCAGATGAGTACTAAGATTTATTGAGGTGATCACTTCATAAGTTGTATAAATGCCTAAACACAGGGCTGTACACCTAAAACTAATAGAATATTGTATATAAACTAATTTTAAAATAAAAATAAAATTATGGACAAAGCAAAAAACACTGAAGTCCATATTTTTTCTTCTTTATAAAGATTTTACTTATCATAGACAGAGAGGGAGGAAGGGAGAAAGACAGGGAGAGAACAATGTGTGGTTGCCTCTCACACGCCCCCTACTGGGGACCTGGCCCACAACCCAGGCATGTGCCCTGACTGGGAGTCAAATCACCTTTTTGACCTTTTTGGTTTGCAGGCCTGCGTTTATTCTGAGCCACACCAGCCAGGGCCGAAGTCCATATTATGGGGGACCTGGATATACACACAAGCACTGTTACCTTTTGAAGTCCCTCAGCTAGACAGGCAGGCAGCTGAACATTGAAGAAAAATGTCCTCATGTGCCCTCTGCTCAGATACCCAGTCAATAAATGCTTTGGAAATCCAAGTACGTTTTCAAGGTAGGCTATTTATATTGGGGCCTCACAAAGATCTTTAAGGAAAAGCACCACACTTCTGACAATATCCTCTCTCCTGCCCTTCCCACCATCATTTCCATCACTCCCCTTTTACCAAGTTTTAACTCAATGTCAAATAACAGTGAAATAAAGAATGTCAAAATTTGGTGGCTAAAGGAAATTAACTCTCAAACACTTGAGAACCTACAATTTACCACCTAAGAAAATATATAGTTTATCTGTTGCAGAATTGTCTAATCTGTGGTTCTCATCCTAGCATTACATCAGAATCATCAATGCCTGAGTTTCACTTCTGGTGGACTACATCAAACTCTCCAGGGAAAAGCCAGAAATCTTCTCTTCGGCGCTCCCCAGGTACTTCTGCTGTGTATCCAGGGTCCAGAGCCATTGAAGCTGCCTCTGGTTATAAGACGACTGCAGATCATTTAAACAGGACAGCAAACTCTGATGCAGGGCATGAGTGCACACAGGCCTCAGGAGCACACAATACTTTGAGAGAGCCACTGAAGAAAATACTCTCAGTCATTAAAGATGGAAGTTTTAAGATCAAATATTTTCGGACTCAGAAAGACAAAGAAAGAACTGGATGCTGGGTCACTACAGCAAAATAATTTTCATTTGGGAAAATAAGAGACATTCGCCCACTATGAACTAACACACTTCAAACTACCTTGAACTCCACTCCCTGGTCCTAGGATGAAATGGTCATCTGACACTGGTCCAACCAATCAGAGCATTTCCTTTTTCTGACCACAATAATTGTTCAAGATCAAACCAAGAGCAAGTAACACACAATTTTGCTACAACTCTTTACAAAAAAACAAGTGCTCTTTCTTATGAGACTAGAATATGAAAAGATGTGGGCAGAGTTGGTGAAGCCTATATTTCCAACATAAGAGAAAACCAACCTGAGACTTCCCGCAAGATGGAGGCATAGGTGGATGTACCGTACCTCCACACACAACCAAGATTAGAACAACAACAATTTAGAGGCAGAATAACACCCAGAACTGACAGAGAATTTATCTGAATGGAAGTCATACAGCCAAGAAGTTGAAGTAGACCCGTTCATCCAGACCGGTAGGAGGAGCAGAGAGGAGCAGCCAGGACATGGGTCGTGGCACATGGAGAACAGGAAGAACTGGGCGCATAAGGCAACCAGGAGCACATAAGTCATCTAGGGCACACAAGATCACAGCAGGTGGACCCTAAGTACTCAAGCGGCAGCTGGCAGACCCAGTGAAGCGGCGATTGTGGACCAGGACAGAGTGTGCAACCCAGGATCCCAGAGAAGGGACTGAGGTCCCAGGAGAATGGAGCTACCACCATTGCTCCCTCCCACCCCCGCCCCAACATACAACGTCACAATCTAGCAACTGGGGTGCCCAGCCCTGGTGAACACCTAAAGGCTCTGCCCCTCGCCATAATAGGAGCAACCAGACCAAAAAAAAAAAAAAAAAAAAAGAGAGAGAGAGAGAGAGAGATGTCTCAAACAGAAGAACAGATCAATGCCCCAGGACTCATCCTTTTGAGCAACCGAGAGATAGCCAATCTATCAGATGCACAGTTCAAAACACTGGTGATCAGAAAGCTCACAGAATTGGTTGATTTTGGGCGCAAATTAGATGAAAAAAATGCAGGTTACCATAAAAGAGATGAAGGAAGATGCACGGAGGACCAACAGTGATGGGAAGGAAACTGGGACTCAAAACAATAGAGTGGACCAGAAGGAAGAAAAAAAACAACCAAACAGGAAAGAATGGAGAAATAAGAATTCTAAAAAAACAAGGAGAAGCTTAGGAACCTCCAGGACATCTTTAAATGTTCCAACATCCGAATTATAGGGGTACCAGAAGGGGAAGGGGAAAAGTAACAGATTGAACATGTATTTGAACAAATAATAAAGGAGAGCTTCCCCATTCTGGCAAAGGAAATAGACTTCCAGGAAACCCAAGAAGCTCAGAGAGCCCCAAAGAAGTTGGACCCAAGAAGAAACACACCAAGGCACATCATAATTACATTAGCCAAGGTAAAAATGAAGGAGAGAATCCTAGAAGCAGCAAGAAATAAGGGGACAGTCACCTACAAAGGAGTTCCCATCAGACTGTCAGCTGATTTCTCAAAAGAGACCTTACAGGCAAGAAGGGGCTGGAAAGAAATATTCCAAGTCATGAAAGACAAGGACCTAGATCCCAGATTGCTCTATCCAGCAAAGCTTTCATTTAGAATGGAAGGGCAGATAAAGTGCTTCTCAGATAAGGTCAAGTTAAAGGAGTTCATCATCACCAAGCCCTTATTTTATGAAATGTTAAAGGGACTTATCTAAGAAAAGAAGATAATGAAAAAACATGTATAGTAAAAGGACAGCAAATTCACAATTATTAACAACCACACCTAAAGCAAAACCAAAAGAAACTAAGCAAACAACTAGAACAGGAACAGAACCACAGAAATGGAGATAACATGGAGGGTTAGCAACAGGGGAGTGGGAGGAGCAGAGAGGGGGGAAAGGTACAGAGAATAAGTAGCATAGATTGTAGGTTGAAAATAGATAGGGGGAGGGTATAGTATGGGAATAGTATGGGAAATAGTATGGGAAATGTAGAAGCTAAAGAACTTACAAGTATGACACATGGACATGACTAAAGGGGGGATATGGGTGGGGGAGGGTGTACAGGGTGGAGGGGAGTAAAGGGGGGAAATGGGACAACTGTAATAGCATAATCAATAAAATATATTTAAAAAAGAGAAAACCAACCTGAGAATAAATGCAATAAAGAAGAAGAATAGCTGAGAGAATCTAAAAGAGAACCCAGGACCTGATTATATAACTTGGGTCCCTGTACTGGGATGAACCTCAGATTGAATCTACAAGTTTTCAGTTACGAGAGAGCCAAAAAATTTCCTATTCAATGTGTTTAGTAAAGGTCTTTGGTAACACAAAGAATCATACCTAAGGAAACACACTCCCACCTACACATCAGACAACTTTTTTTCCTTTCTCTCTCTTACACTGTTCCCATTCACAGCATAAACACAGGACATCTGTTACATGGAGTCCTTTACTCACACTCATAGACATGGAATCATGAACCAACTCATTCACTCTCCAGTCTCATAAGCCCTTTAGTCCCATCCAGTAGCATAAGTGGGCCTAGGAAGGTTATCCCATATTATTGCACAAAAAATAAAGCTTGACTGGAAGAGAAACAGGCTTATCAGTTGTTCCTATCATCAAAGATATTAAGACATAGCTTCACCAGGGAAATAAGTACAAAGATATATAATAGGAACACTACTGGATCAAACTACTGAAACCTAAAGACTTAGAAGGAAATCTTCAAAGAAGCCAGAGAAAACACACATTACCTTCAAAGGAAACCTAATAAGATTTACAGCCAGTTTCTCAACAATAATAATGAATGCCAGAAGAAATGAAATATCTTCAAAATGTTATAATAAATTACAGCTATAAATACACTAAAAATATATATACCTAAATCTAGCAGTTTAAAAATCTTTCCCAGCATACACCAAAGAGGAAAGCAATGAAAGAAACAAAAGTGAAATTTATCTGACCACATAAAAAGTACAAATTTATAAATATTTGTTTAAAAATTAATATTAAATATAAAAAATAATTTCAAACTGAGAAAAAATATAATCTCTTCACTGTATAAGAGATAAAGCTATTATCCTTGACAGATAGTCTTTACATATCAATAAGAAGAAATGCAAGCCCCCTAAGATTACAGTGAGCAAAGTATATATAAGTGATCCATAAATACACAACTATAAATGTTTGATAAATATAAAAATATTTAGCTTCATTGCTAACAGTAAAAACCTACCAAAAGTGTTACAGAAAGTTTCAGCTATGAAATGGTCAATATTTAAAATAAATTTAATATTATTTTTTTCAAAAAAGACTCCTCGCACTTCTGGAGGACGATTTAAGAGTATACGTTCGTGCACTCTTTCTGTGGGGGCCACTGTACAACACATATGAAAAAACATCTAAGACATGTCCTTTGAACCATTTGTTATACTTCTAGGAATAAATTGTTAGTCAATAATCAAAAGAGAAATGAAGTTTCAGCCATGAAAAAGTCAGACTTTCTTCTTTTATATGAGTAATAATTTAGAAACAACCTAACATCAACAACAGGAGTTATTAACATAATAAAATACACTCTAATTATAATATTTTCTAATTAAAAAAACAAGCATAGTATTATTCTGTTTTTCTAGAAATTTTTATAGGAGTTATATCACACTTAGTAAGACAGCACAAATTATAAATATGCTATGTTGAACTCAATTTATTGTCCCCTGAGATTTGCTCAACCCCATTGGCTTCCCAAGGTTAAGAATCCCAACTGGAAAGTAATGAACCAACTTGAGGGAGTTCAGGGGTAAAGGTTTTGCATACAAAAAGGCAGGGGACATACTGAGAACAGAAAAACTCTTTGATGACTCTCAAATCACATTCCACAAGTTCTGTTTAGATAACTGGGAAGCCCAGAGTATAAAGGTTGGGTGTTCAGAGAGGGACAATGTGAATCCAATATGTTCTTGTCTTACATGTTACATTTCCTTTCTTTGAGTAACTCTGGTGAAGAAAGAAATAGCACCTAGACTTGCAATGATTAAGAGATCATCCAGGAATTTAGCACCATTGCCAATTCATACAAAGAATCCTTAAGAAGAGTTTCAAAGCATCATCTGTATTTATGCCTTAAACAGGCCATCTTCTGTTACTCAGTCAACACCTGAGATATTCTCATCGGTGTTCCTTGAAAGAAAATCCATTTCAGTCTTTCCTTTCAAACATGCAATCCCTCTCTAACTCATTCCAAATCTAGGCAGCCTTCTGTTGTGATAAGATTAATAATGAATGGTGACAGTAAGGCAACAAAGGATAAGACTAAAACTTCCTTAATCAAAATACAGAAAAATTTACACAAATTATGACCGAGTAAACATTGGCTTTAGCATCCTTTTAGAAAAATACACGCTGGCCAGGTAGTTCAGTGGGTTCGAGTGTCGTCCTGATATGACAAGGCTGCAGTCTCAGTCTCCAGTCAGAGCACAAATACGAATCAACCAATGAATGCACAAATGAGTGGAACAACAAATAGATGTCTGTCTCTCTCTGAAAGCAATGAAAAAAACAATGCCCTTGGGTGAGGATAAAAAAATAGTACTAACTTTCAGTTATGAAATAAATAAGTCACAAGGATGCAATATACAGCATAGGGAATTCATTCAGTAATATCGTAATAACACTGTACAGTGACAGATGGTTTATTAGACTTATCATGGTGATCACTTCATAAGGTATATAAATGATGAATCACTAAATTGTACACCAGAAACCAATAGAATATTGTATGTCAACTTTCTTTCTTAACAAACAATTTAGAATAATATCTTTACAGAGATTGCTTTAATCAACAACTTCGCATTAAAAATTCCCTTAGCTGGTAAACTTGCATGTAGAAATCCTTTCTAGGAAATTTTTGCCTCATACACATGACTGACCCAGAAGCTGCAAGGTTAGTGACTTCACGCCCTCCAGGAATGGGCACATCACTCAAACAACCTGGTAAATCCCTTCCCTGGAATGTCAGGACTTGGCAGAAAAGAGTTTGCAGGTAGTGTCTACCTCAGTGACTGATGGTTTAGGATGGGAACCAGGGAGCTATCAGCAGCCATGAAAAGAAGCCATGCCCAGTAGGAACATGAAGTAACATACAGAGAAAGGGGAAAGAACCTAATGGCCCGTCCCTGAGGACCAGCTGATTCCTGACCATTCTTACAGTTACATCCTATCCAATAAAGTCCCTATTTGACTCAAGATGCTTCAAGTCAAACTTCTATCAATTGTACCTGAAATACTTCTAACCAATTCATCATTTTTGCCCTACAAATCCCCTCACCCAGTTCTTTTCTGCTCTTAATAATTGCCAACTCAAATTGCCTCTCCTTTGAGACAGCCAATTCATATTTTGTTAGAAAGCAAACAAAAGAATGCAGATCCTATGTCATCGTGATGAACTTCAAGTTTATTTTCAGAGTATCTCACTAAATTGTTATTTTGTAGCATCCAGTATCACTCAAAACAAAGATCCCAGCTGAGATTTAAAGATGTTCTGATACAACATGTAACAGTAAATCTTTTTAAACATCCTCTAAACTGAGTTCATTACATTTCTTATAAAATTCACTGTTTAATTTTCAATAGGTAAGTTTGTTGCGTAGGTCACCGGCCAGCAGTGATCACAGAACGCTGCAGATGGCTCGATGAAAAACACACGAGAAAAAACATGCACAGAGACAAGACTAGTTTCTGTGGGGAAATAGGGACGAAATGGCCACCCCCCCTAGTGGGGAGCGCACCGATTTACCATCCATACTTGCTTTTATTGGGCTCATTCTGCATAATAATTTAGGTAGAGTACAGTACTTATCAGGGGGAAGTAAGGAACTATAGAAAACAAGGAACTCTGCCGGTCTGTTGAGTCAGGGTCAAAGAGCTGTAAGACTTTGAGGAACAAACTAACTTCTTCCTTGGACCCCTCTCATTCAACTGAGAGCATTCTAAACAAAGAAGGTTTCACAGTAATTTACATATTCTTTCTTAGGCCTGATCACCCAGGGAATCTGCCCTTTTCAGCACAGAGCTACACCACCCTGTCATTGTTTCAGGCTTAGGTGGAGCACGGGAACTAAGGCAATAAGGAGATTTTCTCCCAGATGATGAGAACTCAGGCTATGTCAAAGCCAAGGAGTGAGGGTCCATCACCCCCTTTTGCTGCAGCCCCCAAGTCCTTCTTTTGGGGGGGCCTCCCAAAGTGATCGTGCCTGTCTTAGGTCATTCCCCCCGTGGGGAATCTTACCCGTCTTTGGCTAACTGACCAAGCTTTTTGGGGTTCAGTTATGAATAAAGCAGCAGAAGCAGCATTCCTGCCAGGGAGATAAGCTTTTGTCTCCTTGCTGGCTTACGGTTCCAAGGGCATTCCCTTAGCCTTAGCCTAGGCGGGGGTTTCAGCTTCTGATACCAGTCAGGGCGGTTCCCAACATAAGTTCTTATTTTCTTTCTAATAACAGTACCTGATGTTTCTGTAGCACTTAAAATTTTGCAATGCCTTTCACATCGATCATGTTTAAAACTCTCAACAGCCATGTGAAAGGCAGAGTAGATACTGTTCACATTTTGACATTCCCTGTGGTAAGCTAATCGCAATTCACAGCCCCAAAAGCTCAGTGACTCAAAACAATCCAAGTTTATTTTTTGCTGATGTTGAGTCTAATGCAAACCAAGCAGCTTGCAGGGATGCCCTTGTGAGGTCATGATCATCAACATCCACACAGCAAGAGGAAAGGGCATGAAAAGGGGCAAAAGACACCCCACCTCTTCATAAGTGACACACATCAATTCCACTTGAATTCCATTGACCGGAACTAGTCACATGGTCTTGGATGACAAAGAAGGAGCAATATACTCCTGGGTTGAGGCAAAGCTTTCCAGAAGCAAATCCACACTGTGAAAGAAAGCTTGGGTTTTAGGTATTCAGGTAGCTACCCCTGTCATGGTTTGATGGGTGAAAGCAGCGAAGACCACATAGAGCAGGAACAGCGGCAGAGTAGTTACTCCAGCTCCGATCCTATGTTCAGTGGTGCACTCTCCTCACAGCTAATGCTAAAGTCAGTCACAATGGCATGCATTTGAAGTTGACACTCATTATCCATGCATCTTTCCTTCTTCCCACCCCATTCATTTAGTTTTTCTTTAGAGACCCTTTTTCGAAAAATAATTTTAGTATTTGTTTTTTTCTGACCTCCCTCCTTTCCCACTCCTGTCTTGCTCCACCACATTAACCATAATCCCTCTAGTTTTTCATTTACTATTATTTATATTGCAGTACACTTTATAAAGGTCCACATCCCCTAGTGGAACATGTGCACCTTGAAAGGAATCTCACTCTTTATATGTCTGGTACACAAATGGTGATCAGTAAATATTTGGCAATGGAGGAAAGACTTTCTCCACATCCAAGCTTAACATTTTGACCTCTCTCTTACAGATTAAAACTCATTTTCCTCCATTAAGAGGGAAAACCAAAAACAGGAGCCACAGTACACATTACAGATATGAAAACATAAGCTTGTGTTCTCCTATACTAATGCATTTGATTACAATTCTTGTTCAGCAGTATCAGCAGTACCTGTTTTAAAGTGTTTGTTGAATCCTACTATTCAGCAGCCTCAAGAGTCAGGGCGTCTGCATTAGCTCAGAGTTGATGCTTGGATGAGCCTTAAATCTTCATGTTTTTTGACACTGTGCTGAATCAAAGTCTTTAATTCAGGAAATATGCATACTCTGTGGAATAAGGCTGAAGCAATTAATCAAATATTTAATTATATCATAACAGAACACAGTTATCAAGCTTTTAACTAACAATGGTAAAGAGTCTCCAGTGACCCAGGCAACAGAAGACACTAAGACACAAAAGGCTGTTTAAACCTCAGTTCTTCTAGTCTCAATAGAAATGTGTGGAAGAGTCTGCAATGGGTCAGAACCAAAAGGCCAAGATTCTGGCAGACTAGCAGTCCCTTTCCTAGGAGAGCTCCTAATCAGAGGTCCAGAGGTTCCTAATCACTGATTCAGACTGACCTGCAATTTTTACCACCTTGCATACTCCAAAACAGAGCTGCTCAGTCCTTCACCCCCTTTGCCTTTCTCACACCTGGAGTCCATGGTCAAAAATCAAGAGAGCATAATCCCGACATTTTTAAGCACAGTGTCTTGAAGGGCATGCAACACCAAAAGAAACCATCTTACTCTTGGTTAATTGTAAATAAATTCAGAGTCCATAGGATGATGCAAAACCTTTATTTTCTGTTCTTGTCATGTCTTTCTCACATAGGAATCCAGAAGTCTTCCCTTCTTGGTCTCTTTCCCTCCTTTACAACCTCCAGTTTAAACCCCAAGTCCTGGTTCATTTTGCTGCTCTCCTTCTGCCCAAGGACAGAGAGGCAGATTCCCATGCTACTGCTGGTAAAGTGGGGCACAGTCTTTAGAACAGAGCTCCTACAAGACAACCCACCTCCTCTCTCACTAATATTGAGAGCGTGCCATGGCAGCTCCAGTGGGTGTTTATGCTTAAACAACCCCTTCATACCAGTACGAGAGGGGGAAGAAACCAAGGTGACAAAGGGACAAAGAGCCCCAGTCTGCCACAAAAGCTTGCCTACCCTTTATAGTCTGGGGTGGAAAACTGTTTATCTAGACAATGTAACCCTCTGCCTCACATATATCCGACACCCACTTTTTCAGATCAAGAAGATTATTTCTGCCTCCCAATAAATGTGTCAAGAGTTGTCTACCAGTGACAGAGTTAAGATTTAAAGTTAAGGCTTAATTCTGAAGAGGTCTGAAAACTGTAAAGTATCATACAG